>NC_084750.1:2590362-2622862 GCF_033978785.1 Entelurus aequoreus
ACAATTTCACAATATTACAATAATTGCAATCATTACAATTGTTACAATCGTTACTATAGTTACAATCATTACAATTGATACATTTGTTACAATGTTTCAGTATCACAATAGTTACAATTTTACAAATGTTACAATCATAACAGATATAAAAATCTGGGCTTCCCTGCTTAGGCTGCTGCCCCCGCGACCCGACCTCGGATAAGCGGAAGAAGATGGCTGGATGGATCGACAATTATAATACAATTATTAAAAATATCACAATAGTTAAAGTTTTACAATTGTTACAATCATTATAATTCTTACAACTGTAACGATCGTTACATTTGTCAGTGATACGATCATTACAACCGTTACATTCTTTAGTGGTTACGATCATTACAATCATTACGTTCGTTAGGGGTAACAATCATTAGAATTGTTCTCAGCTGATATTTTCCACCTTTTTAAAGCTTTATTGCGCTACACAGCCAAACAAGAACACTGTTGATTTTGAAGAACACACAACCTAACAGATTTGAGGGAGCTGAGGTCAAAGATCGGAATAATACTTTCAGGAACAATTTACAACCATCAAAAAGGTGCTGGAATATTTCCTCATATCCAAGCAAGATTTTTTGATTTTGAAAACATGTGCAATGATTGAAGTCTGGGGTGGATTCCACTGTAGAAAAGCAAGAAGCCTGTTTATTTTGACTTTAGCATGATTGAAGAGGTTTGACGTCCTCTCCAAGGAAATACTTCTAAGCAAATCAAGAACCCTATTGATTAGGAATTCTAACAAATCGGAGGCCAGAGGTTGAATTATATTTGATTTTGACATGTGAAAGAATCCATTTTTTGTCTTTTATTTGAAACTATTGATTTTGAGCTGTCCCAGAGTTTCACAACATATCGCCTTGTCAGCACTCTGCGTGTTACAGCACGTTTGCTGAGATGATTCTTTTATAGCCAAGCAAGAATTCTAGTGATTTTGAACGGTATGCCAGCCAGTACGTTTGGGGAAGCCGAGGTTGACGTTGGCACAAATAGGTCAGCCACTGACAACTACCGAGCAGTCTTTCAAAGATGGTTCAATCAAAACAAGATCCCTATTGATCTTGAATGATGCATGACCTGCTAGGGGTTTTCACCTTGAACACGGGGGCTGTTGGTTTCACACCAGGGGACAGACTGAGGTCAGACCAGGCTTCTGTGAGATGGATCAATCGTCGTCCTCATGGTCGCCGTGGTAACAGCCAGCGTCATCAAGAGCGTTTGCGTTTGGAACGAGCGCGAGTTTTACGACATTATCAAAGATGTGTTTCACAGCATATGCTCTCCATGTTGCTGGTGAAATGTCGCGTGATGCTCTCCAGGCTCGCAGTGTGTGTGTGTGTGTGTGTGTGTGTGTGTGTGTGTGTGTGTAATGAGAGACTGTGCTGTACGTTCCCAACATGATACTGCTCAGTGACATCACCACCCAGAAGATATGTCCCAATCTGATATTGGTGCGATAGCTTCAAAAGTATGGATGATTTATAAAATGTGTGATATCACGTGCGATACAAGCAATCCTGCGGCGTGTTTACTTGTGTGGCACTTATTCACGTTAAAAAGTGGGTGCCACCACTGTGCCATTTTGTGAAGGTCATGGGTCACCGTAGCTCCTCGATGCATCGGACTATAACGTGGTAAAAAAACAACATTCTAATTATTAAGTTGGACAATGACAACACTGTCATAGTACATAAATACACGGAAATAAATGACATTTTGTAGTATTTACTTACAATGACAATAAAGGACTGTATTTGTCCATCTTTGATAGTAAAACAAACACTTTTTGATGGGGAAGCACAAAAAAAACAAAAAACCGTCGTTGGGTTTCCTAGTTGCCATGGGTGCTGATTTTCGTCACCGGCCTCTGACTTGTGGTCGGGACGCTCACCTGCTTCTGGTCACTAATCAGAGAGCTATTTATTCCTGTCTCGTGTCACTCGCTTGTTGCAACAGCTTTCCTATTTGTCACTAGCCGTAGAGCGTTCCTGGGTTAAGCTTTGCCGAAGTTTCCCGTGCCATTGGCACGTCGCCCTTGTTTTGTGTTTTTTCCCCTCGCTTATTGATTGATAAAGAAGCATCTTGCCTGCACACTGCCTCCCTGCAGTCCTTTCTGCATCTTGGGGACACCACCACCGCAACCATGCAGCCAAGACGCAACAGATTAACACCCAAATCGTGATTCTTATTCATCTAAATTCTAAATTGATACATTAATATTAAAAAATTGATTTAAAAAAATATTATTCTTAATATTAGCGACTTCGCGACTGTAGCGGCGCTGTGATCACAGGAGCGCTAACTAGCTTATGCTGCTATATTGACATGTTGAGCTGCTGCATCGCCTCTGAGTTGGTGAAAGTTAATTCTGAATCATGCGTCTCACCTGGATAGTAGAAGGTTGCGGACATAAACCAACAAGTTGGTCAACTTTGACATCCAACTTAGACCTGGAGATGACCAGAAATACCTTTAGTGGGGATTATGATGAATTGTTCATGTAGAGGGGAAGATATAAATATCCCATCAGTCTTTATCCCAGTGAGAGCAGATATTGTACAGTATATATGCGGTCCTCTCCAAGGTTTCTCATAGTCATTCACATTGACGTCCCACTGGGGTGAGTTTTCCTTGCCCGTATGTGGGCTCTGTACCGAGGATGTCGTTGTGGCTTGTACAGCCCTTTGAGACACATGTGATTTAGGGCTATATAAATAAACATTGATTGATTGATTGATCTTTGGTCCAAATGTTGCATAGATGATCTTTGACAGACCGTCTTTAAGCCGCTTTCTGCCTCCCTTGGAATGTTTTTGTGTATGTGCACACACTCCCTGCATGTTTTTATTCAACGCAAGGAATAATTGTAAAAAAAAATATATACACATTTCAAGTAGTTACGTTATGTCAAAACATAAACTAGCCAGTGGACTGGACCAGCTTGGACTACGTTTGATATTTTCCTGTATTTACAATCACTTCCTGTCCTGGTGCTCTTGTTGTCTCTATTTCCTGTTTGCACCTTTACTTTCTGTTTCTCATCCTGCCAGCACACCGGTTCCTCGTTGCCAATAAGAGTTATTCAATTTCGCATGGCTTTCCCTATGCATCCCATGCACTCCACAGCTGCACTGTAGCTTTTGTTTCGTCATTGAATATACTTTTACCTGCACGCCATCTTGGGTTCACGTCGCAAACATTGCTCACCTAAACTGTGACCGGTGTGTATATATATAAATAATGTTTTAGTTTGAATCCATCCATTTTCTGCCGCTTATTCCCATATATACATATATATATATACGTATGTATATATATGTATATATATGTGTATATGTATATATATATATATATATATATATATATATATATATATATGTATGTATATATTTATACATATTTATACATATTTATGTATATATATATATATATATATATATATATATATATATATATATATATATATATATATATATATATATACACACACAGTCGTGGTCAAAAGTTTAGATACACTTGTAAAGAACATAATGTCATGGCTGTCTTGAGTTTCCAATAATTTCTACAACTCTTATTTCTTTGTGATAGAGTGATTGGAGCACATACTTGTTGGTCACAAAAAACATTCATGAAGTTTGGTTCTTTTATGAATTTATTATGGGTCTACTGAAAATGTGACCAAATCTGCTGGGTCAAAAGTATACATACAGCAATGTTAATATTTGGTTACATGTCCCTTGGCAAGTTTCACTGCAATAAGGGCGGCGGTATAGCTCGGTTGGTGGAGTGGCCGTGCCAGCAACTTGAGGGTTCCAGGTTCGATCCCCACTTCCACCATCCTAGTCACTGCCGTTGTGTCCTTGGGCAAGACACTTTACCCACCTGCTCCCAGTGCCACCCACACTGGTTTAAATGTAACTTAGATATTGGGTTTCACTATGTAAAGCGCTTTGAGTCACTAGAGAAAAGCGCTATATAAATATAATTTAAGTCACGTCTGTATGTATACTTTTGACCCAGCAGATTTGGTCACATTTTCAGTAGACCCATAATAAATTCATAAAAGAACCAAACTTCATGAATGTTTTTTGTGACCAACAAGTATGTTGTGGCGGGCACTAGGACCATGCTCACACTCAGCAGAATGGGTGTGGTTTTGTATGTCTTGTTGGGCACACTGTTAAGGTGCATATTGTGTGATTATGAACATTCTCATGTTGGCAGTGTTATAATAAAGACCTGAGGGAAACAACGCTGTCTTTCTTGCATTTGCCACATTGGTGACCCCGACAATGTTTCTTGCGGAAGAGGAAGTTGTGGCTTCATCGGCCATGTCGCTCCAACTCCAGCAACCTGCATTTGTCGCCGCTGGGACAAAGCTTCCGGAGTTCTGGCAGAGCGGCCCGGTATCATGGTTCCAGCACATCGAGGCACTTTTCCACCTGCGAAGAATCGCCAGTGACGACTCCCGGTATTACATGGTCGTAACAGCCCTCGATCAGGCAACCACTCGCCGTGCTATGCAGCTGTTGCGAACACCTCCACAGACACCTCCACAGAGCGGCAAATACGCTGCCCTCAAGATTCTTCTGCTTCGGAGATTTACTCTGACGCGGAGAGGGCAGATAGACTTCTTTTCCTGCCTGGTTTGGGCGATAGCACCGCCGTGCATTTAATGACTATTGCTGAAGAGGAGTTCGCTACTACGGAGCGTTCAGGCATCATTAGGCGTTGTAATAGCCCGTGGGCCTCGCCCTTGCACATGGTGCCTAAGTCAGACGGTTCCTGGTGGCCTTGTGGAGATTTTCGGCGCCTTAACAACATCATAACGCACGACCGCTACCCTATTCCGCACATCCAGGACTTTTCGGTGTGCCTTGCTGGCGCCGTCATTTTTTCGAAGGTGGACTTAGTTCGTGGTTATCACCAGGTCCCGGTGCGTGCAGGGGACGTGCCCAACACCGCAGTAATAACCCCATTTGGGCTTTTTGAGTTCCTGCGTAGGCCTTTTGGCCTTAAGGGGGCAGCACAAACTTTTCAAAGATTTATGGACTCAGTGTTGCGCAGCCTCAATTTTGTGTTTGTTTATCTTGAGATGTTTTGGTGGCAAGTCCTTCAGCTGAGGAGCACAATTCACACCTAACACAGGTGTTCACATGTTTTGACGAGCACGGCCTGATCGTCAATCCTTCCAAATGTCAGTTTGGGTTGTCGGAGATCGATTTCTTAGGTCACAACATTTCGTCGCAGGGCGCGATTCCTTTGCCTTCCAAAGTGCAAGCGGTGACCGATTTTACTCGTCCCTCCACTGTCAAGGCTCTGCAGAAGTTTTTGGGCATGATTTATTTTTATAATCGGTTCCTTCCTCGCACTGCCCACCTCCTGCAGCCTCTTTATTGTGCCCTGCGGAACAAAAAGGCTAACGAGTTCCTCGAATGGACTCCTCAGCGGGTCCAAGCTTTTCAAAGGGCTAAATCCGCTCTTGCAGAGGCTGCTCTCCTTGCCCACCCTGTTTCCGCGGCGCCCGTGGCTTTTGACAACGGATGCGTCCGATGTCGCTGTGGTTGAACAGCGGGTGGCGAATGTGTAGCAGCCTCTTACGTTCTTCAGTCTTAAACTGCGAGATAACGAGCGAAAGTACAGTGTATTTGACCGAGAGTTGTTGCCACTGTATCTTGCAACACGCCATTTTAGTTTTCTGTTGGAGGGTCTGTTCTTCACGGCTTTTGTTGACCACAAACGTCTGACGTTTGCCATGTCAAAGGTAACAGAGCCTTGGTCAGCCCGTCAGCAGCGTCACTTGTCGTTCACTACGGACATTCAGCATGTGGCCGGTAAGGCCAACCCTGTGGCTGACTGTCTCTCACGTTTACTCGTGTGTCCTGTGCGGCCCGGTTTGGATTTTTCGAGAATGGCCGCTTATCGGCCCGACGACCCCGACATCCGTGCACTCAAGACTGAGGGTACGGGGCTCATGCTCGAGGAGGTGGTGGTTCAGGTTGGCTGTCCTGCTCTCTTTTGCGATGTTTCCACTGGCCGCCCACTTAGGTCTACCCGCTGAATTGGCGCCGCCGGGTTTTTGACTCAATACACTCCCTGTCACACCCTGGCGTTCGGGCTTATGTCAAGTTGGTTGGTGCCAAGTTTGTTTGGCCTGGCCTGAGGAAGGATGTGGGCAGCCACATGCGTGGCATGTCAGCACGCCAAGGTCCACCAGCACACTAAGGCTGCCTCGAACCATTTCCGATTCCGGTCAGGCGGTTTGACCACGTACACGTGGACGTAGTTGGCCCCCTCCCTCTGTCGCAGGGTTATACGCACTTGCTCACGATGGTAGATCGCACCACCAGATGGCCAGAAGCGGTTCCTCTTTCCTCCACTGCCACTGTAGACATTGCCTGTGCGTTTCTGTCAGCCTGGGTTGCGCGTTTTGGCCCGCCATAAGATATAACCTCGGACAGGGGATCCCAGTTTGTGTCGGAGCTTTGGTCAGCGTTGGCGCAGTTCTTGGGTGTGCAGGTGCACCGCACTACGGCCTACCACCCCCAAGCTAACGGCTTATTTGAACGTTTTTACCGGTCGCTTAAGGCAGCTTTGCGTGCGGCACTCTCAGATAGCAATTGGATTTACCGTTTACCTTGGGTCATGCTTGGGTTGCGCTCAGCCCCTAAAAAGGATCTCGTCGCGGCCCCCGCTGAATTGGTGTTTGGTCAGCCACTCTGCGTTCCGGGAGAGTTTTTAACTGAGAGTTGCACCCCTCGACCTTTTCCCTTTTTGTCGATTGGGTCCTTGGCTCCTGGCCCGGTCCACCACTGCTTCCCTAAGTCGTTTGTGCCGTCAGAGCTTTAGTCTACCCGTTTCGTCTTTATACGTCACGACGCCCACCGTTCGCCCCTCCAACCCACTTACGATGGCCCATTTAGGGTGCTGGAACGCGGTCCAAAAGCTTTGTGCTGGATATAGGCGGGCACAGGAAATGCGTTTCTCTGGACGGGCTTAAACCGGCGCGTTGTGTTGCAGGTGAGGAACCACTGCTGGGCCAAGTCCCCCGCCGAGGTCGTCCTCCGAAGTCTGTTAGGGTTGAATGTCCTTCACATCCACTGGGCCCTGATATTTGTTCTGCCCCATAGGTCTCACCCACTCCTCCGCGGGAAGGACGTTGTAGCCGTTACGGCAGGCGAGTGAGGCCCCCTTTTTCCCCATAACTTGCTGTCTGGGTGTTCGGGGGAGGGGAGGGCTGTGTGGCAGGCACTAGGACCACGCTCACACTCAGTAGAATGGGTGTGGTTTTGTATGTCTTCTTGGGCACACTGTTAAGGTGTATATTGTGTGATTATGATCATGTTGGCAGTCTTATAAATAAAGACCTGAGAGGAACAACGCTGTTTTTCTTGCATTTGCCACAATGTGCTCCAATCACTCTATGACAAAAAAAATAAGAGTTGTAGAAATTATTGGAAACTCAAGACAGCCATGACATGATGTTCTTTACAAGTGTATGTACACTTTTGACCACGACTATATATATATATATATGTGTGTGTGTGTGTGTGTGTGTGTATTTATATATATATATATATATATATATATATATATATATATGTATATGTATATATGTATATGTGTATATATATATATATATATATATGTATATATATATATATATATATATATATATATATATATATATATGTATATATATATATATGTATATATATGTATATATATATGTATATATGTGTGTGTGTGGGAAAAAATCACAAGACTATTTCATCTCTACAGGCCTGTTTCATGAGGGTTTCCTCAATCATCAGGAGATCTCCTGATGATTGAGGAAACCCTCATGAAACAGGCCTGTAGAGATGAAATAGTCCTGTGATTTTTTCCCACACACACATATTACGCTCTACCACGGTATTGAGCACTATTTTTTTGGATAATCTAATTAAGACATATATATATATGTGTATATATATATATAAACACAGTATATAAAAAATAAATAATTTATATAATTGGATATTAAGAGTATGTGAAAGTTTGACTGCTACCTTGTTTACTTCCGTGACGACCTCCTTAAAGTATTGTAATCAATCAGAAATATCAAGCAGCTAAAATGCGCCATGTTTGCATTTTCCCCATCATGCCTTGCAATGGGTTTAAATGGGCGTAATTTCGATTTTATGTGTTGTGATTGGACATTTTTTATAATATCCACAGATTTTAGTGAGCAGGTTGTGTTATGTGTGACCATACCTTCTTGTGTTGGTATTTATTTATTTTTTGCACCATGACTAGGGAGGGTTGTTTGGATTGGGTCATAGAACTCAGTACTATGCTACAGGCATCTCTAAGCCTATTTAATGGTCATTGACCTGATTTACTTGCAGTGTCCACAAAATGGTGACGACGTTGCAGCAATAAGGCGAAGATACATTAGAAATTAATTCAGAATCACAGATTCTTTTGAGCTCATGACGTCTCACGGGCCCAACTGAAGACGCCGCCATGCCGCACTTGGCCCGCGGGTCATCGTTTTGACACCCCTGCTTTAAGCTTACGCTAACGCCATTTATCTGACTTGGCTGAGCTTTTATCGTCACATCGTCGTGTTACCATGTCAGCTAGCTGCCTTTTAGGGCGCACCTACCTAAATAACCCGAATAAAACATTTTGATCCCCCAGGATTTGAAACAGAAATATGAGAGGCAAGTTAAGGAAAACTGTGGCCATGATACAAACTTGATTAAGTGTTGCACACCAGTGCACTGGTGCGTAAAATGGACTTATAAGGTGAAAGCATTTTTTTTTAAAAGCTCAAGAAAAAGCCAAGCGCACATGTCGAGGTCTTGTGTGACGAAAGCGGGTGTCAGATCTAGCCAAGCAATCACTTGTATGACGTTATGCTAATGCTAATGCTACAGCTACACCCGCAGATGTGATGCAAAATAAAGTAAATAGAAATAAGTGTGCTTATTGATCACAAGATGATCAATTATTGATTGATTATTTTCTGTTTAGGTCGTGGCGTTGACGTCGCCGCGTCTCAGGAGCTCTCCGCGGCGCTGACTCGGCATCCTTCCTTTCATGCCTCGGGGCCGCGCCTGAAACCTCCGAGCCGCAGAACCCGACCGCCACCACCCGTGCATCCAAGATGGACGACGACGGACGTTACCGGGACAACCGCTCAGACTTCATCCGCGGCGCCAAGGACATCGCCAAGGTGGCCAAGAAGCAGGTGGGCAAGAAGATGGGGCGCGGCGTGGACAAGATGGCCGACGAGTACACCCGTCGTTCCTATAAGCGCTTCGAGGAGGAAGACGACGACGACGACTACGCCAGCGGAGCGGGCGATGACGGCTACCGTGGCAACGACAGCCGCGCCAACGACGACGAGGGCCACAGCGACTCCACCGAGGGCCACGACGAGGACGACGAGATCTACGAGGGCGAGTACCAGGGCATCCCGCGGGCCGACTCGGTGGGCAAGGGCGGCGCGGCCGACGGGGTGGAGGCGCGGGCGCAGCAGTTCCGGGACATGTCGGCGTACGAGGGCGAGCGGCGGAAGGACCAGGAGGAGCTGGCTCAGCAGTACGAGAGCATCCTGCAGGAGTGCGGACACGGAAAGTTCCAGTGGACGCTCTACTTCGTCCTCGGCTTGGCGCTCATGGCCGACGGCGTGGAGATCTTCGTGGTCGGATTCGTGCTGCCCAGCGCCGAGAAGGACATGTGCCTGTCAGAGCCCAACAAGGGCATGCTGGGTAAGTTTTTACCTCTTTCCTGGCATCCAGTCAGCAGGCTGACTCCTCCCACTTCCTTCCTCCTTTTCTTCTTCTCTCTTCCTCCCACTTCCTTCTTTTCATCCTTTTCTTCTCTCTTCCTCCTTTTCTTCTCTTTTTCCTCCTTTTCTTCTCTTCTTTTCTCTTCCTCCTACTTCCTTCTTTTCCTCCTTTTCTTCTACCTTTCTCCTACTTCCGCCCTCTTACTTTTCTCCTTCTCTCCTTCCTCCTTTCTTTTATCTTTCTCCCACTTCCTTCTCTTCCTCTTTTTCTTCTTCACCTTCTCCTACTTCCTTCTCTTCCTTTTCTCCTACTCTTCTTCCTCCCTCTCCTCTTCTTGATCTTCCTTCCTTCTCTCCTTTCTTCTTCCTTCCCCTACTTCCTTCTTCCTTTCACTCCCTTTTCTTCTTCCTTCCTCCTTTTCTTCTCTCTTCCTCCCACTTCCTTCACTCCTACTCTCATTCTTCCTTTCCTTCTCTTCTTTTCTCTTCCTTCTACTTCCTTCTTTTCCTTTTTTCTTCTACCTTTCTCCTACTTCCGTCCTCTTCCTTTTCTCCTTCTCTCATACCTCCTTTCTTCTCTCTTCCTTCTCTTCCTCTTTTTCTTCTTCACCTTCTCCTACTTCCTTCTCTTCTTTTTCTCCTACTCTTCTTCCTCCCTCTCCTCTTCTCGATCTTACTTCCTTCTCCTGTTCCTTCTTCATTTCACTTCCTTTTCTTCTTTCTTCCTCCTTTTCTTCTCTCTTCCTCCCACATCCTTCACTCCTACTCTCATTCCTCCGTCTATTCTCTTCTTCCCACTTCTCTTCCTGTTCTTATTTTCTCTTCCTCCTACTTCCTTCATTTCCTCCTTTTTGTCTTCCTTTCTCCTACTTCCGACTTCTTCCTTTTTTCCTTCTCTCCTTCCTCCTTTTCTTCTCTCTTACTCCCACTTCCTTCTCTCCTACTCTTCTTCCTCCCTCTCCTCTTCTTGCTCTTACTTCCTTTCACTTCCTTTTCTTCTCCCTTCCTCCCACTTCCTTCTCTTCTTCCTTTACCCCACTTCATTCTCTTCCTCTTTTTCTTTTCTCCTACTTCCTTCTTCTTCCTTTATGCTCCTTTTCTTCTCATCTACTTCCTACTTTTCTTCTTCCTTTCTCCTACTTCCTTCTATTCCTCCTTTTCCTTCTCTCTTTTTCCTTCCCTATACTTCCTTCTCTTCCTTTTCTTCTCCCCTCCTTATCTTTTCTCTTCCTCCTACTTCTTTCTTCTTCCTTTGTGCTCCTTTTGTCTCCTTTACTTCCTGCTTTTCTCCTTACTTCCTTCTATTCTTCATTTTCCTTCTCTTCATTTTCTTCTTCATTCCCTTCCTTCTTTTCGTCTCTTTTCCGCCTTCTCTATTTCCTTCTTCCTCCTCTTCTTCTTCCTCCTTCCTTCCTTCCTTCCTCTTCCTCCTCTCTCCTCTTTCCTTCCATCCTTCCTCCTCCGTCTTCCTTCATCCTCATCTTTTTCCATTCTTACACAACATGGCTGACTCACGAAAGTGGACCGTTCATTCGGAGGGTCTTGTAGCGACACTCCCATGTTGTCACTTTTACCTGTAGAGCTTTTTCTCGCACATTTGTTGCCAGGTAGAATTCTTCAAAGAGCAATAAATAAATCCTTTAAAAACATGGCCCACAGTCACAAGGAAGAAAAAGGACAGGGAGAAGCGGCCCAGAAGAGCCTAGTCCCATAAAATAATGTAATATTGTAACAACAGGTTGCTCAAAATATAATATTGTATTATTTATGTGTAGCAATCAATATTATCTTGAATAAAAAATATTAATGTTCTTACTAAAGTATTTAAAGATGTAGTCGTGTTTGTATTTATTTACAGTATGAGTTTTAAAGTGAAGTGAAGTGAATTATATTTATATAGCACTTTTCTCTAGTGACTCAAAGCGCTTTTACATAGTGAAACCCAATATCTAAGTTACATTTTAACCAGTGTGGGTGGCACAATAATTTTCACACTTACAAACTGTAGCACACAATAAAGCACATTTAATTAAAAAAACGTTATTATGGTCTTACCTTTACTTATAAATGCGGGAGCGTTGTGAATGAATGAAATATGAAATCCGCGCTGCATTCTGCAAGTGTACCTAATGTTGTGTCCCTGTTCACGGCTCCTCCGGCGCGCCGCGCAAGCATTGTTGTTTTTGCACTTTTTGGCTTCTTGTTAAGTGACTTTTTTTGGGTGGATTCGGTCTTTCACGTGGAGGGTTTGGGTGTGGGCTTTGGTTGGTGTGGCGCTCCCGTCGGGCGATGCATTCACACAGTGTGTCTTGGCAGCAGTTTTATGATCGCTCAGCACTAAAAATACGTTACACACATACAGTTGTTGACAAAATACACTGGACATTATATACCTCAGCTAACTAAACTATGGAAATGTATAATATAATTCATATAGCAATACAGTCTCACTGCACAGCAGGCCAGCAGTTAGCCGAGTCATTGTGCACAATCCATGTTGAGGCACAACTGAGTGACGTGCCTCAACTGGCTGCTGATCACCGCACCGTCTCTTCTCAGTATTTGAACGGCAAATGTGAAAATAAAAATAAGAATAATCTAAAACTGGTGAAGTTAAATGGAAAATAACTTTAGTATAATCACTGGATACATACAACAATTTAATAAAAAATTTTTCTTTTTACTTTTTTTTTTCTTTCCATGATGGCAGGTGAGACCCCGCCTCCCCTGCCTCTAGTGACTGCACGCCACTGATATATATATATATATATATATATATATATATATATATATATATATATATATATATATATATATATATATATATATATATATATATATATATATATATATATATATATATATATATATATATCCATTTTCTACCGCTTGTCCCTTTCGGGGTAGCGGGGGGTGCTTCATTCGGGCGAAAGGCGCGGTACACCCTGGACAAGTCGCCACCTCATCACAGGTTTCCCTGCTCTTCAGGGGATTTCAGGATCCCCTGAAGAGCAGGGAAACCTGCGAAACAGGCTTGTAAGGATGAAATAGCCTCTGGGTTTCTCCTGACCTAACGTATATTCCGCATCCGTATTGAGCACTGAATAACGGATACACGACAAGAACCTCGACGATAGTCCGATAATGGCTTTTTTGCCGATATCCGATATTCCGATATTGTCCAACTCTTAATTACCGATTCCGATATCAACCGATACCGATATATACAGCCGTGGAATTAACACATTATTATGGCTAATTTTGTTGTGATGCCCCGCTGGATGCATTAAACAATGTAACAAGGTTTTCCAAAATAAATCAACTCAAGTTATGGAAAAAAATGCCAACATGGCACTGTCATATTTATTATTGAAGTCACAAAGTGCTTTTTTTTTTAACATGCCTCAAAACAGCAGCTTGGAATTTGGGACATGCTCTCCCTGAGAGAGCATGAGGAGGTTGAGGTGGGCGGGGTTGGGGGGGAGGCGGGGTTGAGGTGGGGGGGTGTGTGTATTGTAGCGTCCCGGAAGAGTTAGTGCTGCAAGGGGTTCTAGGTATTTGTTCTGTTGTGTTTATGTTGTGTTACGGTGCTAATGTTCTCCTGAAATGTGTTTGTCATTCTTGTTTGGTGTGGGTTCACAGTGTGGCGCATATTTGTAACAGTGTTAAAGTTGTTTATACAGCCAACCTCAGTGTGACCTGTATGGCTGTTGAACAAGTATGCCTTGCATTCACTTGTGTGTGTGAAAAGCCGTAGATATTATGTGATTGGGCTGGCACGCAAAGACAGTGCCTTTAAGGTTTATTGGCGCTCTGTACTTCTCCCTACGTCCGTGTACACAGCGGCGTTTTAAAAAGTCATAAATTTTACTTTTTGAAACCTATACCGATCATTTCCGATATTACATTTTAAAGCATTTATCGGCCGATAATATCGGCAGTCCGATATTATCGGACATCTCCAATTGTCATTAGTGCAACGATTGGAGCTACATCTGCAGGTGTAGAGAGGAGCTTCTCCTGTTTAAAGCAGCTCAATCTAAAAACATGCACCTGGGGATAGGTTGATTGGCAACACTAAATTGGCCCCAGTGTGTGAATGTTGTCTGTCTTTCTGTGTTGGCCCTGCGATGAGGTGGCGACATGTCCAGGGTGTACCCCGCCTTCCGCCCGATTGCAGCTGAGATAGGCTCCAGCATCCCCCGCGACCCTGAAAGGGACAAGCGGTAGGAAATGGATGGATGGATGGAAGTCGTACACCCGCAACACCATGGGCCAACGCCGTTTAAGCAGCCTAGCTCTGCTGGCCATTGAGAGGACACTTGTCAAATCCCTGGAAAAGACGCCTTCTTGGTACGACAGGGTCACAGATCACTTTCTTAAAAAGGAACGGTATAATTTACGTATACAGTAAATAAACCAACACATTTTATGATGTATGCCGAAATAGAGCTTCCCCTCCTTGAGAGACCAGCATCCGCCACTGATATATATACTGTATATATTAGAGATGTCCGATAATATAGGGCTGACGATAATATCGGCCGATAAATGCTTCAAAATGTAATATCGGAAATTATCGGTATCTGTTTCAAAAAGTAAAATGTATGACTTTTTAAAACGCCGCTGTACGGAGTGGTACACGGACGTAGGGAGAAGTACAGAGCGCCAATAAACCTTAAAGGCACTGCCTTTGCGTGCCGGCCCAATCACATATTACCTACGGCTTTTCACACACACAAGTGAATGCAAAGCATACTTGGTCAACAGCCATACAGGTCACACTGAGGGTGGACGTATAAACAAGTTTAACACTGTTACAAATATGCGCCACACTGTGAACCCACACCAAACAAGAATGACAAACACATTTCGGGAGAACATCCGCACCGTAACACAACATAAACACAACAGAACAAATACCCAGAGCCCCTTGAAGCACTAATTATTTCGTGATGCTACAATATACACCCCCCGCTACCCCTCCCCCCCACACACACACACACCTCAACCCCGCCCCCCCCAACCCCGCCCACCTTAACCTCCTCATGCTCTCTGAGGGAGAGCATGTCCCAAATTCCAAGCTGTGCTGTTTTGAGGCATGTTAAAAAAAAATAATGCACTTTATGACTTCAATAATAAATATGGCAGTGCCATGTTGGCATTTTTTTCCATAACTTGAGTTGATTTATTTTGGAAAACCTTGTTACATTGTTTAATGCATCCAGCGGGGCATCACAACAAAATTAGGCATAATAATGTGTTAATTCCACGGCTGTATATATCGGTATCGGTTGATATCGGAATCGGTAATTAAGAGTTGGACAATATCGGAATATCGGATATCGGCAAAAAAGGCATTATCGGACATCTCTAATATATATATATATATATATATATATATATATATATATGTCTTAATTAGATTATCCAAAAAATAGTGCTCGATACCGTGGTAGAGCGTAATATGTATGTGTGGGAAAAAATCACAAGACTATTTCATCTCTACAGGCCTGTTTCATGAGGGGTTTCCTCAATCCTCAGGAGATTTTTTTATTTATTTATTTATTTATTTCTCCTGAGGATTGAGGAAACCCCTCATGAAACAGGCCTGTAGAGATGAAATAGTCTTGTGATTTTTTCCCACACATATATATATATATATATATATATATATATATATATATATATATATATATATATATATATATATATATATATATATATATATATATATATATATATATATATTATAGACATTTTCTACCGCTTGTCCCTCTGGGAGTCGCGGGGGGGATGGAGCAGATATGTAAATATTTAGATCATTCTGTTTCTGTTTCATCATTCTGTGTTTCTGATTCATTTACTGCGCTTGTAGCAGCCATTTAGGGCCGCTGCAGTGTGGAAAGAAGAGATGACTGCGTATTCACGTTGCATTTCACGTCTTCTTGTCTCAGCCCATGAGGTGGTTTGTGCCTGGCGGAGGTACTCACGGGAGAAAAGGAACACAGACGGTGCTAAAATGCGTTTTCAAGGCTGGAAGTGGTCTTTGGGTCGTGATGGCCGAGCGACCGCCAGCATCAGAGATCCTCACAAAGAGGGGAACTCTGATTGCTATTTATAGCCACACCCCCTCCCCCTTGTGTGCACGACACACAACCCTGCAGTGAGACACACTTCTTTTACACACACACACACACACACACACACCCCGCAGCCTATGTGCTGTCACAGACCCGCCATCGTCCTCCCTTCCCCCTCCTTCCTTTCCAAGCCGCCATGCTCCTCAGCTTCTTCCTCCATGCCATCATCATCCGGCTCCTTTTCTTTGGAAAACAGGAAGTTGTGTTTGTGCCGCGTTTTCGTTCTTACAACGAGATGTTTGCTCGAGAAGCTAAGAGAGAGTCCGATGAACATAAAGCGCTTCAGAAGCCCTCCAGCCCTGCAGGTGGCAGTAATGAACCTAATGACGAGACGCCTGATCTTCATGGAGGATGTCATCCAGCATCACAATGTCTATTCATATCATATTTTCCGGACTATAAGGCACACTTAAAAAAAATTTCCTCAAAATTCGACATTACGCATTATAACCCGGTGCACCTAATGTAAGGAATGAGTTTGATTGAGCTTACCCACCTCAGAGCTATTTTATTTGGTACATGGTGTAATGATAAGTGTGACCAGTAGATGGCAGTCAAACATAAGAGATATGTGTAGACTGCACTCCGATGACAATATTACTCAAGTAAACTGGCCCTGCGATGAGGTGGCGACTTGTCCAGGGTGTACCGCCCGTGTACAGCTGAGATAGGCTCCGGCACCACCCGAGACCCCGAAAGGGACAATCGGTAGAAAATGGATGGATGGATATCATATGCACGCACTTGATGTGAGTGTGTGACTTCTTAAAATTATATTTTAGGAGCTTTTGCTCAAATCTAAACTGGTCAATATGTCAGCTTTATATTTAAAGGGGAGCTTCACTTTTTTTTTTTGGAATGTTTTTCATGGTTTTTTTGCATTCTAAGTTGTAAATAAATGCTAGCAAAAGTCAGCCAACAATGGGGTCAACAAAAGTCGCTCTATTGCGCCTAAAACACTGTAAAAAAACCCCAAAAAAACTTCATCAAGGTTTTATATAATGTAAGGATATATGTAATGTAGTAACATTCATAACAACATATAATATTTATATATTTTGATCATTCTAAGCATATGGCGTCGCATTACTTTCAAAGACGCGTCACAACGTCCGCTTTTCCCTTCAACGGCAAACACTCAGCGTCATCAACATAATAAAACAATCACTTACTGTACAATGTCTGCGCTCACTGGGATAAAGATCGATGGGATGTTTATATCTTCCCCTTTACAAGAACAATTCATCATAATCCTCACATAGGGTTAAAACAATTGTCTTTTCACGTCTTTCTGGCCATTTCCGATTTAAGTTGGATGTCAAAGTTGACCAACTTGTGGGTTTATGTACACAACCGTCTACTATCCAGGTGGGAGGCATGATTTATAATCTGGAATTAACTTTCACCAACTCAGAGGCGATGCAGCAGCTCAATATGGCAATATAGCAGCATGAGCTAGTTAGTTTTCTGCGATCACGGCACTGCCAGAAGTAGTTCCTCTGCTTTAGCGCTTACAGTAACAATACAACTAATACTTGGTAATATTCATGTACAGTAAGTTAATATTTTTTTAGAGGGCTTCATGGGCACAGTGTTGTACTCTCATTAGCTGCACGGTTAGCCACCTCTCACCGGCCATACTTTACGAGTTAGAATGCATATATTTTTAACATTTGTGTTCTTACAGTATCTTACATAGGAATTGTGAATGATAGGCATAGTTCCTCTATAACCCAGCGGACAAGCTCTTGGTTTTGGAATCTTTGAGTTGGGCCACCCAAGTCCTTACCTTGCAGTTTTTGGTCACGTGACAGAGAGAGCAGTGTGAGTGCACACCAACGATTAGTTTGGCCTAAAAGCGCGCATATTTGTGGCAATGTTGACTTTTTACTGAGTAAAAGAAGAAGTCTGTTCAATGCGATGTGGCTCCGAATGAACGCCGGTGGGTAATAATATAAATCGAGTAGTGGTCGCAGTTCAACATGCTGACAGGAAGACGGGAACTCTTTGCTGAAAGGGTGATGGGTGCCCCACCCACACCCATCATCATCATTATCATCCTCATCCTCATCATGCAGCTGGTCACCACGCGTGTCTTGTCTGTCGTCATGTTGCTGCAATGCGTCGTCTCTCTTGCTACCAGTGAAGCACATGAATCACACACACCTCCGGGCAGCGACACCAAAATGACACACACACACACACACACACATTATTAGTATGCTAATATGCACGGCCGTCGCCGTGGAAACACGGTAACAGATAGAAGAGAGCATTCCCTGCAATCAATCGAGGAGGAGAGTGAAAGTCACCTTCTTTGCACTGACACACACACACACACACACACACACACACACACACACACACACACACACACACACACACACACACGTTTGGTTATGTATTGTTGCTATTCAGTCCTACTGAATTTTAAATATCTTCACACTATAATTTCTGCTAGTTTGTCGCCATCTTGTGGACAACTTTAGAAATTTATATTAATGACCGTGAATTGCACTTTGAAGTGTAAGCAGCGCAGCATTATTACATATGACCCAATCCAAACAACCTTTCCCACTCATGGCGCAAATGAACCAACACAAAAAGTCGCCACACATGGACACACATAACACAACCTGCTCACTGAAATTTGTGGATTTTATAAAAAAATGTCCAAGCACAGTACATCATTTAGAATTACACCAATTTAAATCCACTGCAAAGCATGATGGGAAAAATGCAAAACACTCACCACACTTATAAGTTAAAGTCCCAACGATAGTCACACACACCAGGTGTGGTGAAATTATCCCCATGTTCACCCCCTCGGAGGTGAGGGGAGCAGTGAGCAGCAGCGGTGGCCACGCTCGGGAATCATTTTTGGTGATTTAACCCCCAATTCCAACCCTTGATGCTGAGTGCCAAGCAGGGAGGCAATGGGTGCCATTTTTATAATCTTTGGTGTGACTCGGCCTACCGATATATACAGTCGTGGAATTAACACATTATTATGCCTAATTTTGTTGTGATGCCCCGCTGGATGCATTAAACAATGTAACAAGTATAAGTATAAATCAACTCAAGTTATGGAAAAAAAAATGCCAACATGGCACTGCCATATTTATTATTGAAGTCACAAAGTGCATTCTTTTTTTTTAACATGCCTCAAAACAGCAGCTTGGAATTTGGGACATGCTCTCCCTGAGAGAGCATGAGGAGGTTGAGGTGGGGGTGGGTGGGTAGGGGGTAGAGGGGGGTGTATATTGTAGCGTCCCGGAAGAGTTAGTGCTGCAAGGGGTTCTGGGTATTTGTTCTGTTGTGTTTATGTTGTGTTACGGTGCGAATGTTCTCCCGAAATGTGTTTGTCATTCTTGTTTGGCGTGGGTTCACAGTGTGGCGCATATTTGTAACAGTGTTAAAGTTGTTTATACGTCCACCTTCAGTGTGACCTGTATGGCTGTTGAACAAGTATGCTTTGCATTCACTTGTGTGTGTGAAAAGCCGTAGTTATTATGTGACCGGGCCTGCATTGAAACAGATACCGATAATTTTGAAACCGATACCGATAATTTCCGATATTACATTTTAAAGCATTTACCGGCTGATAATATCGGCAGTCCGATATTATATATATATATATATATATATATATATATATATATATATATATATATATATATATATATATATATATATATATATATATATATATATATATATATATATATATATATGCACACACACATTCATGTGTATAGCCCAATGCGGCCCCGTGTCAAAAGGTTTGGACACCCTTACTTTAAATGTTTGAATGAAACCAACGATATTGTGTTCACTCCTTCCATGATTTGAGGCTTATGGACAATAAAAAGCACACCAAACACACTTTGGTCAAAGTTGACATGTCACACAAGCTTTTCAACAGCACTGCTCTTTTCTCTTTATTAGCTCACAGCCACACTGGCTTATTAGCACTTAGCGAGAAGGCTGCTGACAGGATGTCAGTAAGGCTTGTGTGTGTGTGTGTGTGTGTGTGTGTGTGTGTGTGTGTGTGTGTGTGTGTGTGTGCGTGCATCACCACAGATGGCAAGATGATAGATGGCAGGGATGAGGGAGGTGGAACAACAAAAGACTGCAGTTTGTTTCTATTAGCAACTTGTCAACATCACACACTGTTGTGTCACGCTCTTAACTTCACTTCCTGTGCTCTGTAGGTCGTTAGCCTCCTTGGACCTTACTGTACTTTTCATGTTCCATCCATCCATTTTCTACCGCTTGTCCCTTTCGGGGTCGCGGGGGGTGCTGGAGCCTATCTCAGCTGTTGCCAAAGAAAAACTAAATGCTTAAACTTACTGACTAACGCATGTTTGATACTCATAAACAGAACTTATAGCAGGAAGTCCAAACTCTTTGACTCAGGGGCCATATATATATATATATATATACATATATATATATATATATATATATATATATTAGGGCTGTGAATCTTTGGGTGTCCCACGATTCGATTCAGAATCGATTCTTGGAGTCACAATTCGATTCAAAATCGATTTTTTTTTCAATTCAACACGATTCTCGATTCAAAAACGATTTTTTTTTTAATCTTTAAAAAAAATAAAAAAATAAAAACAATACACAACAATACCATAATAATGCAATACAATTTCAAAACCAAACCCAATTTTGCTGCCGGTGGTGTTAGTGGATGATCCTTTTCCTCTGATAACTGTGGGTGGTGTCTGTCCAAGTGAGCGTGGGGATTTGAAGTATTCCCAACATACTTAACTTTAGCGTTGCAAAGTCTGCAAATTGCATGAGTCATGTCAAGCCCTTTCTTGCCACGGTAAAATCCAAAGTGTCTCCGAACGTTTGCTTTCAAAGCCCGCGGAGGCGGTTGTATTTCTTTAGGCTGCTCTGTGTCTTTTTCTTTTACCTGCATTTTAGCGGCAACACAACAACACTACACTGTACACTCCCCTTAGTACTAGCTAGCCACCAGGTAGCAACGCTGCTTATTGCGCAATACCTACGGTAGCCCAGAAGGCACATACACATTGCCGGGAGCGGGGGAAGAAAATTGATTTTTGAAAAATGAGAATTGATACTGAATCATACAATGTGAGAATGGCAATTTGAATTCGAATCGATTTTTTTCCCACACCCCTAGCTGACATGCAAGCAGAGTAGTAGATTTTTGTAAAAAGCTTTTATAATTGTAAAGGACAATGTTTTATCAACTGATTGCAATAATGTACATTTGTTTTAACTATTAAATGAACCAAAAAATATGACTTATTTTATCTTTGTGAAAATATTGGACACAGTGTGTTGTCAAGCTTATGAGATGCGATGCAAGTGTAAGCCACTGTGACACTATTGTTCTTTTTTTAAAATTTTTTTATAAATGTCCAATGATAATGTCAATGAGGGATTTTTAATCACTGCTATGTTGAAATTGTAACTAATATTGATACTGTTGTTGATAATATTCATTTTTGTTTCACTACTTTTGGTTTGTTCTGTGTCGTGTTTGTGTCTCCTCTCAATTGCTCTGTTTATTGCAGTGTTGCTGGGTCGGGTTTGGTTTTGGAATTGGATTGCATTGTTATGGTATTGCTGTGTATTGTTTTGTTGGATTGATTAATTTAAAAAAAATTTAAAAAAATTATTAAAAAAATTATTTAAAAAAATAAATAAATCGATTTTTTAAAAATGAGAATTGATTCTGAATCGCACAACGTGAGAATCGCGATTCGAATTCGAATCGATTTTTTCCCACACCCCTAATATATATATATATATATATATATATATATATATATATATATATATATATATATATATATATATATATATATATATATATATATATATATATATATATATATATATACAGTGGGGCAAAAAAGTATTTAGTCAGCGACCCATTGACAATCAATGGGTGGCTGACTAAATACTTTTTTGCCCCACTATATATATATATATATATATATATATATATATATATATATATATATATATATATATATAGTAAGTAAACATGGGTTATTAAATGGATTTTGCAAAAATTAAGGCCTTATATGGCATGCCAGCTTTTAAAAACGATAAAAAAATGGATTACATTTTTTTTATAAAATGTATTTTCTTCTTAACCCTTGTGTGGTGTTCATATTGTTGTTACTCAGCCAGTGTTTGTGGGTCTGATGGACCCGTTGCATTTTGGGGCTTTTAATGCCTCACAATCAAACACTTTTATGTTAAAATACTGACTTATCCCAAAAAACATCTGTAATGAAGTGCTTCGAGAGGCTGGTAAAGGAATACTTTGTCTCCAGACTTCCCCCCACATTCGACCCATACCAGTTTGCTTATCGCCTTAACCATTTCACAGAGGACGCCATCTCCTCTGCACTCCACCTGAGCTTAGCACATCTGGAAGGAAAGGACACACACGTGCGGATGTTGTTTCTGGACTTCAACTCGGCATTCAACACCCCACATCCCGCAGCACTTGGTGAGCAAACTGGCCCCCCTTGGATTCAGTACCCCCCTATGCAACTGGCTGCTTGACTTCCTCACAGACAGACCCCAGTCTGTGAGAGTGGGCAACAACACCTCCAGTGCCATCTCCCTGAGCACCGGTTCCCCCCAGGGCTGCGTCCTGAGTCCGCTGCTGTTCACGTTGATGACCCATGACTGCTGCGCCAGGTGCACTACTAACCACATTGTGAAGTACACGACAGTAGTGGGCCTCATCCGTGACAACAACAACATGGACTACAGGGAGGAGGTGAAACATCTGGTTGACTGGTTCAGAACCAACAACCTGGTCCTGAATGTCGACAAGACCAAGGAGATCATTGTCGACCTCAGGAAGCACCAGTCCAGCCACACTGCACTCTACATCAACGGCACAGCGGTAGAGATGGTAAGCAGCACCAAGTTCCTGGGGGTGCAGATAACTGACAATATAACCTGGTCCCTACACACCGGAGCTCTTGTAAAAAGAGCTCAGCAGCGCATGCACTTTTTGCGTGGGATGAAAAGAGCACAGCTCCCTCCCCCCATTCTCAGCACATTCTACAGAGGCACTATAGAGAGCCTACTGACCAACTGCATCTCTGTCTGGACTGGAGCCTGCAATGCCTCAGACTGGAAGTCTCTCTAGAGAGTGGCGAGGACGGCGGAAAAGATCATCAGGACTCCTCTTCCTCCTATCCAGGAGATCGCAAAAAGCCGCTGCCTGACCAGGGCTCAGAAAATCTGCAGAGACTCCTCCCAACCCCACCGAGGACTGTTTTCACTGCTGGACTCTAGAAAGAGGTCCGCAGCCTCTGTAGCAGAACCTCCAGGTTCTGTAACAGCGTCTTCCCTCAGGCAGTAAGACTCTTGAACGCATCATAATAATCCCCTCAATTCCCCCCCAAAATGGATGAACTCGCTGGAATATAAAGACAATATAACATACATCCATAAACGTAGATGCATATGCAAAAGTGCAATATATTTATCTTTACAGTAATCTATGTATTTATATCTGCACCTTATTGCTTTTTTATCCTGCACTGCCAACCAGCTAATGCAACGAAATTTCGTTCTTATCTGTACTGTAAAGTTCAAATTTGAACGACAATAAAAAGTAAGTCTAAGTCTAAGACCCACAAACACTGGCTGAGTAACAAGAATATGAACGTTGCATGGAAATTTCTCTGCCAGTTTCTGCATCCCACAGGGATTCTTCTTTTGTGTTTCTGCACCTGCGCTTCCCACACAAGGTTGCAACATTGTTTGTCAACACTGTCTGCTCTCATTTTGTCGCACATTTGACCCTCTGATGTTCTGTGTACCTACACTCTGTCCTCCCCTTCTAGGCCTGCTTTGTGTGTGTGTGTGTGCGCGAGTGTGTGTGTGGGCGTGTGGTACACAGAACATCAATTTCCACACTTCTATTAGCCCTGGGTGCAGTGGACCCCGGACATCTTATATGTAATAGAAATGTGTAGGGGGGGTGTATGGTGTGTGTTCATTAAATATGTATTCTGATATATGTTCTTCACAGAAAATGAGCCAAAGCCAGTGAGTCTCAGTTTGAAAAATTAATTAATTGTATCATTTTTCTTTTAATAAAAATCGAAAACGGGTCCCACAGACCCGAACACCACACAAGGGTTAAATCGATTTAGGATTCTTTAAAAATTGATTAAGAATCGTTATAAGTAAGAATTTCATTTTTTTTTCACACCCCTATTAATAACCAGTGTTGGGTCAGTTACTGAAAACCAGTAACTAGTTACAGTTACTTTATTTCAAAAGTAACTCAGTTACTAACTCAGTTACTTACACCAAAAAGTAATGTGTTACTGTGAAAAGTAAGTATTTAGTTACTTCTTTTTTTCTTCTTTTTTTTTTAAGGCTCCCATTAATGCCCTTTAGCCTTCATTTCAGTACTGTTATTGCACTGGAGAATAATACAATGTGTTGATCAACTTGGCATGCATTTGCATCACTGAACTCTGCTAAGCAATGTGGTCTACATACAACACACAAAGACAAAGATGTTTCAAAGGGCCAATTTATTTCAGGCCAGAACAAATTGACGAAACTATTTTAAATAGCTGCAACATAACATACATAAGTAACAAACAGCATAATAACAACATAGCTGTAAACCAAGGAAGGCACACACTACATACACAAAGCCTAACCAGGCATTTTTTTCTCTCAAGGAATTGTGAAATAAAATCATGTCTTCAGGAGATCAACACTGTACTGAAGCCCAGAACACTCTACGCATTTCCCAAGTTTTAGTTTAGAGATAAGGAAAGATTGGCCTGGTCCACTAGGATCCCTCTTTATGTTTGTGAACTTTATAGTCTATACATTTAGAGTGATGTGATAATCAAACACTCTAGAAGTCTAGAATGAAAGAGCAACATTATATAAGAGAATTGACAGAGTGTGTGTACATTCAGTGCTGAATGATGAGCAGAGGCAGAGTTTGGAGTGTCTTCTTTAGCTCGCTTTCCATGTTTATGTACTCACTGTCCAGGTACGTGGAAAATGTTTTCCGTGCCATTTGCTGTTTGACGCCGGTATCATGCTAATTAGCTGCCTGACATCGGGTGACTCCACTGTAGAAATAGCATGCATGTTTTCTAGCACATACGCTGCAATGGCTCTATCAATGTTGTCCTGGATAGCAGTCCCTCCGTTAAAATCCTTAGGTGGAGGTGGAGGTGAAGTGGCATCGGAGTCTGTGTCTCTCTTTACTAGCTTCGTCGAAGCATGTTGCTTTTGTAAGTGTTTCAGCAGATTTGAATTGGGAGACAGGTCTGTACTACAGGCAGGCCAGTCCAGTACCCGCACTCTTTTACTACGAAGCCACGCTCTTGTAACACCTGGCTTGGCATTGTGTTGCTGAAATAAGCAGGGGCGTCCATGCTAACGTTGCTTGGATGGCAACATATGTTGCTTTAAAACCTGTATGTACCTTTCAGCATTAATGGTGCCTTCACAGATGTGTAAGTTACCCATGCCTTGGGTAATACACTCCCATACCATCACAGATGCTGGCTTTTGAACTTTGCGCCTATAACAGTACGGATGGTTCTTTTCTTCTTTGTTCCAGAGGACATAACGTCCAGTTTCCAAAAACAATTTTAAATGTGGACTCGTCAGACCACAGAACACTATTCCACTTTGCATCAGTCCATCTTAGATGAGCTCGGGCCCAGCGGAGCCGGCGGCGTTTCTGGGTGTTGTTGATAAATGGCTTTTGCTTTGCATTGTAGAGTTTTAACTTGCACTTACAGATGTAGCAACGAACTGTAGTTACTGACAGTGGTTTTCTGAAGTGTTCCTGAGCCTGTGTGGTGATATCCTTTACACACTGATGTTGGTTTTTGATGCAGTACCGCCTGAGGGATCGAAGGTCAAGGGCATTCAATGTTGGTTTTCGGCCTTGCAGTGATTTCTACAGATTCTCTGAAACTTTTGATGATATTACGGACCGTAGATGTTGAAATCCCTAAATTCCTTGCAATAGCTGGTTGAGAAATGTTGTTCTTAAACTGTTCGACAATTTGCTCACGCATTTGTTCACAAAGTGGTGACCCTCGCCCCATCCTTGTTTGTGAATGACTGAGCATTTCATGGAAGCTGCTTTTATACCCAATCATGGCACCCACCTGTTCCCAATTAGCCTGTTCACCTGTGGGATGTTCCAAATAAGTGTTTGATGAGCATTCTTTATCTTTCTCAGTCTTTTTTGCCACTTGTGTCAGCTTTTTTGAAACACGTTGCAGGCATCAAATTCCAAATGAGCTAATATTTGCAAAAAATAACAACATTTTCCGGTTCGAACGTTAAGTATCTTGTCTTTGCTGTCTATTTACTTGACTATAAGTTGAGAAGGATTTGCAAATCTGTTTTTATTTACGATTTACACAGCGTGCCAACTTCACTGGTTTGGGGTTTTGTAAAAACATGTGTTCTTGTCTTACATAATGATTGAATGGTGGACATGTACAATTTTCACCTGTGCCCTGACTTTAGCTTCCAAGTTAGCCACGACGTCGCCGTGCCTCCTTTCCGCCCTTCATTCGTTTCTCCTCACTTTCGCCTCCCCTCGCCTGACTCTCCCTCTCCTCTGTGCTCAGGTCTGATCGTGTACCTGGGGATGATGGTGGGCGCCTTCGTGTGGGGCGGCCTGGCCGACCGCATCGGCCGGCGGCAGACGCTGCTCATCTCGCTTTCCATCAACAGCGTCTTCGCCTTCTTCTCGTCCTTCGTCCAGGGCTACGTCTCCTTCCTCTTCTGCCGCCTGGCCTCGGGTGTCGGGTGAGGACTATGCGACATCGCCGACGCCCCCTGATGGCTGTGAGCGAGACTGCAGGTGCAATGGTGTGTCCTTTTTTACTGTCCTAGTATCGGTGGCTCCATCCCTATCGTCTTCTCCTACTACTCGGAGTTCCTGGCTCAGGAGAAGCGAGGAGAACATCTGAGCTGGCTCTGCATGTTCTGGATGATCGGCGGCATCTACGCTTCGGCCATGGCCTGGGCCATCATCCCCCACTACGGTGAGACGCGTCATATCTTCACCTTTAGTCCGCGTTCTCCTGTCCATGTTTTTGTTTCCGCAGGCTGGAGTTTCCAGATGGGCTCCGCCTACCAGTTCCACAGTTGGCGCGTCTTCGTGATGGTGTGCGCCTTGCCCTCGGTGGCGGCCATCTCGGCCCTCAGCACCATGCCTGAGAGCCCCCGCTTCTACCTGGAGGTCAGCTTCGTGCACTTCACCTTCATTCGGGTGGCGCTTAACGCCTCGGCCACCTTGAAAGTGCAACAAACACACTACGTCGTCATGCTAACCTTAGTATGCTAACACTTTATTTAAGTTAAAGTCAAAGTACCAATGATTGTCTCACACACGAGGTGTGGCGAAATTATTCTCTGCATTTAACCCATCACCCTTGATCACCCACTGGGAGGTGAGGGGAGCAGTGAGCAGCAGCGGTGGCCGCGCCCGGGAATCATTTTTGGTGATTTAACCCCCAATTCCAACCCTTGATGCTGAGTGCCAAGCAGGGAGGTAATGGGTCCCATTTTTATAGTCTTTGGTATGACTCGGCCGGGGTTTGAACTCACATCCTACCGATATCAGGACGGACACTCTAACCGCTTGCTTCTTAGCTAATTTTGTATATTATAAAGCTAAAAATCATGAATTTTGATACTTGCCGCCATCTTCGAAGCATGTTACCCGGCAAGCACGAGACATTGTTACAACGTTAATTATATGTACGTTTCCTTTAAAACTGACGTTGAAACAACGTTGCAAAATTGTTGTATTTGTAAATGGAGACAACGTCGATGTCTAACGTTGAATTCACGATGTTAGTAGGGAAATGACCAAAAATGTAAATGGTCAAATCAGCGTCACAACCTGTTGTTTCAACGTTATATTTGTGTTGTAGAATATTGATTGGAAAAATGACCAAAATTCAATGGTCAAATCAACGTCAGAACCTAACATTGAATAAACGTTGTCAAAAAGCATGTTTCAACGTATCTGTGTTGTGGAATATTGGTTGGAAAAATCACCAAAATTCAATGGTCAAATCAACGTCACAACCCGACATTGAATAAACGTTGTCAAAAAGCATGTTGTTTCAACGTTGTATTTGTGTTGTAGACTACTGTATGGGAAAATGACCAAAATTCAATCGAGTCAACGTCACAACTTGACATTGAATAAACATTGTCAAAAAGCATGTTGTATTTGTGTTGTAGAATATTGGTTGGGAAAATGATAAAAATTCAATGGTCAAATCAATATCAGAACCTGACATTGAATAAACGTCGTCAAAAAACATGTCGTTTCAACGTTGTATTTGTGTTGTAGAATATTGGTTGGAAAAATGACCAAAATTCAATGGCCAAATCAACGTCACAACCCAACATTAAATAAACGTTGTCAAAAAACATGTTGTTTCAACGTTGTATTTGTGTTGTTGAATATTGCTTGGAAAAATGACCATAATTCAATGGTCAAATCAATGTCAGAACCTAACATTGAATAAACGTTGTCAAAAAGCATGTTTCAACGTATTTGTGTTGTGGAATATTGGTTGGAAAAATAACCAAAATTCAATGGTCAAATCAACGTCACAACCCGACATTGAATAAACGTCGTCAAAAGCATGTTGTTTCAACGTTGTATTTGTGTTGTGGACTACTGTATGGGAAAATGACCAAAATTCAATTGAGTCAACGTCACAACTTGACGTTGAATAAACGTTGCCAAAAAGCATGCTGTATTTGTGTTGTAGAATATTGGTTGGGAAAATGATCAAAATTCAATGGTCAAATCAATATCAGAACCTGTCATTGAATAAACGTCGTCAAAAAACATGTTGTTTCAACGTTGTATTTGTGTTGTAGAATATTGGTTGGAAAAATGACCAAAATTCAATGGCCAAATCAACGTCACAACCCGACATTGAATAAACGTCGTCAAAAACATGTTGTTTCAACGTTGTATTTGGGTTGTGGAATATTGGTTGGAAAAATGACCAAAATTCAATGGCCAAATCAACGTCACAACCCGACATTAAATAAACGTTGTCAAAAAACATGTTGTTTCAACGTTGTATTTGTGTTGTAGAATATTGCTTGGAAAAATGACCACAATTCAATGGTCAAATCAATGTCAGAACCTAACATTGAATAAACGTTGTCAAAAAGCATGTTTCAACGTATTTGTGTTGTGGAATATTGGTTGGAAAAATAACCAAAATTCAATGGTCAAATCAACGTCACAACCCGACATTGAATAAACGTCGTCAAAAGCATGTTGTTTCAACGTTGTATTTGTGTTGTAGACTACTGTATGGGAAAATGACACAAATTCAATTGAGTCAACGTCACAACTTGACATTGAATAAACGTTGTCAAAAAGCATGTTGTATTTGTGTTGTAGAATATTGGTTGGGAAAATGATCAAAATTCAATGGTCAAATCAATATCAGAACCTGTCATTGAATAAACGTCGTCAAAAAACATGTTGTTTCAACATTGTATTAGTGTTGTAAAATATTGGTTGGAAAAATGACCAAAATTCAATGGCCAAATCAACGTCACAACCCGACATTGAATAAACGTCGTCAAAAACATGTTGTTTCAACGTTGTATTTGGGTTGTGGAATATTGGTTGGAAAAATGACCAATATTCAATGGTCAAATCAACGTTAGAACCCAACATTGAATAAACGTTGTCAAAAAGCATGTTGTTTCAACGTTGTATTTGTGTTGTAGAAGACTGATTGGAAAAATTTCCAGAATTCAATGGTCAAATCAACGTTAGAACCCAACATTGATTAAACGTTGTCAAAAAGCATGTTGTTTCAACGTCATGTTTGAGTTTTTACTGTTTTTCTTCTCCAGAATGGGAAGCACGACGAGGCCTGGATGATTCTGAAGCAGGTCCACGACACCAACATGAGGGCCAAAGGTTACCCAGAAAGGGTTTTCTCTGTAAGCGGACTTCCTCTATGCTTATTATTACTATTACTATTATTATTATTAATAATGATTAATTTCATGTCAATGATCATCCCATGCAGGTGACCACCATCAAAACGGTGAAGCAGATGGACGAGTTGGTCAACCTGGGCGACGGCGCCGCCTGGCACCAGAAATGGAGGATAAAGCTCACCTCGCTTTTCCATCAGGTGCTTTAAGTTTCTTCTGTTATTAAAGGGGAACTGGCCTTTTTTTTGGTATTTTGCTTATCATTCACAGTCCTTATGTAAGACAAGAACACATTTTTTTTTGTTCCTGTGCATTCTAAGTCGTCAAATACAGCAAGAGGTGGCTAACAATGCAGCTAATAGAGGTACTCTTTTCCGCCCACAAAGCCCTCTAAAAATATCCAAAAAGCACCAACAATACTCCATTTACATGTCATGACCTGAATATTAACAAGAATTAGCGATATTGTCATTATAAGCTCTAACTACCGTAATTTCCGGACTATAACCCGCTACTTTTTCCCCTCGTTCTGGTCCCTGCGGCTTATACAAGGGTGCGGCTTATTTACGGCCTGTTCTTCTCTGACACCGACGAAGAGGATTTCGGTGGTTTTAGTACGCAGGAGGAAGACGATGACACAATGATTAAAGACTGACTTTTCATATACCGGTAGGCTGGTTATTTTGATAACGTACAGGCGAGCACTTTGTATTACTTTGCACCGTTGTATTATTTGTACTCTGCACGAATGCTGTTCGCCATGTCAAAGATGTGAAAGTTTGATTGAATGAATGAAAGATTTATTGTTAATAAATGGGACGCTTTGCGTTCCCAAACAGTCATCTCTGTCCCGACAATCCCCTCCGGGGTAGCAGGAACCCCTATATGCTACGGTAATTACACATCAAAACCCTGCGGCTTATAGTCGGGTGCGGCTTATATATGGAGCAATCTGTATTTTCCCCTAAATTTAGCTGGTGCGGCTTATAGTCAGGTGCGGCTTATAGTCCGGAAATCACGGTACTTTTAGCGGCGCCGTGATCACACAGAACTAACTAGCTTATGATGCTATATTGACATATTGAGCTGCTGCATCAACTCTGAGTTGGTGAAAGTTAATTCTAGATTATAAATCATGCTTCTCACCTGGATAGTGGAAGGTTGTGGACATAAACCCACAAGTTGGTCAACTTTGACATCCAACTTAGACCCTGAGATGGCCAGAAAGACACAAAAAACTTCTTTTTTTTTTGTACCTTTGTCAGGATTATGATGAATTGTTGATGTAAAGGGTAAGATATAAACCTCCCATCAGTCTTTATCCTAGTTAAAGCAGACATTTCACAGTAAGTGGTTATTTTATTATGTTTGTATATCTTGTTTAGCACTTAGCAATACTGCTACATCAGGGGTGGGCAATTAATTTTTACCGGGGGCCGCATGAGCAACCCGAGCACTGCTGGAGGGCCACATCGACAATATTTCAATTAAATTTTGCTCAATATTATTTTTGATATATACCGTAAGATAAATAATAATAATAATAATTAATAATAATAGTAATACTTCAACATAGTGTGTGTAACAGCATTCCATGACTAATATAAATAAATTAACATTAATAATAAATGACAGTAAAATAAGCACACGTATGACTGAGGAGTCATAGTGTAACTTTGTGTGGTGTTTGAGTTGTCCGACTTTTTGTGTGGCCTTAAACGCACCAGTGGTTTAGTGGTATGCGTGTTGGTGACAGATGACAAGTTGGTTTTGGCCGGGTTTGTACGGCAGAAAATGACTAGTTTTTCGAGATAGAATTGTTTTACTCATGTTTTTGGTGTGGTTATGTCCGAATATAAACAGTTTTGCTCAATAAAGTGATCGATATAATTCCTGTCCTTGAAGCATCTCGATAGACGTTACAATAATTGAACGGTGTTGACGAACACCGTTAGGGCCGCTTGTTGTCACTGTCACTCAAAGCTGCATTGCAAAATTACATTGAATAAATATATTTATTTTGTTTAGAATTCAGATGGGATTTGATTTGGTGCGCGGCATATATTTGCTGCGCGCAGTGGACGCTTGAGCAGTGCGCAATTGCGCAGGCACGCACCTTAGAGGGAACGTTGCTTGGCAGTCCATGTCTTGTTGAAAACACGCCAGTCTTCATCAACTTTTCTCTTTTTAGCGTCTCGGGTGTAAACCGTGCATCACTTGTCGCTGCATGTGCACTTTCACTCGCAGGTTACACACGGACACACGCCCATAAATAATACTTTTCAAAATAAAAGCAGCACAGTTGTATTGCGCACCACGACATAGATGTTTTTTCAACTTTATTTTGTAATTTGTGATTGCAGCTGTTCACATTCACTCACAATCACGCACACACATACGTCCACACGGAAGTAATACAAATAACGATTTTCAAAACAAAAGCAGCACCGTTGTATTGCACACTCGACATAGATACTTTTAAAATTTATTTTGTAATTTATAATTGGCC
>NC_084750.1:2627862-2637862 GCF_033978785.1 Entelurus aequoreus
CATTTCCCTTGGCAAGTTTCACTGCAATAAGGCGCTTTTGGTAGCCACAAGCTTCTGGTTGAATTTTTGACCACTCCTCTTGACAAAATTAGTGCAGTTCAGCTAAATGTGTTGGTTTTCTGACATGGACTTGTTTCTTCAGCATTGTCCACACGTTTAAGTCAGGACTTTGGGAAGGCTATTCTAAAACCTTAATTCTAGCCTGATTTAGCCATTCCTTTACCACTTTTGACGTGTGTTTGGGGTCATTGTCCTGTTGGAACACCCAACTGCGCCCAAGACCCAATATCCGGGCTGGTGATTTTAGGCTGTCCTGAAGAATTTGGAGGTAATCCTCCTTTTTCATTGTCCCATTTACTCTCTGTAAAGCACCTGTTCTATTGACAGCAAAACAGGCCCAGAGCATAATACTACCACCACCATGCTTGACGGTAGGGATGGTGTTCCTTGGATTAAAAGCCTCACCTTTTCTCCTCCAAACATATTGCTGGGTATTGTGGCCAAACAGCTCAATTTTTGTTTTATCTGACCACAGAACTTTCCTCCAGAAGGTCTTATCTTTGTCCATGTGATGGCTTGGCTTTCCCTCACACGTTTTAACACTACCATCCATTAACTCTAAAACCTACATCATTTTAACAAAAATGTAGATTTTACTCAAACCTCAAAGTACTCATTGGTACCATCTAGCTGCTGAAGCTAGCTCTCTAATCTGCTAAACCATCTCACGCAATAACTCCACGGTGAAGAAGGTTTTAGGAGGTTTACTGAGGATTTTGTGAAACTAAAAACATACAAAATAAATGCTAATGTTAGCAGAGTTAGCTTAGCCACGTAATAATTTATTAGCATCGACACAATATGCAGAGAACAGGATTATTACAACAAACATGCAACAGCTGTTACCTTAACACACTTACAGACCTTGCTAAAGGGGAACAGAGCTTCTCACCCTATCTCTAAGGGAGAGCCCAGCCACCCAACGGAGGAAACTCATTTCAGCCACTTGTACCCTTGATCTTGTCCTTTCGGTCATAACCCAAAGCACACGACCATAAGTGAGCATGGAGACGTCGGTCAACCGGTAAATTGAGAGCTTCCGGCTTAGCTCCTTCTTCACCACGACGGACCGATGCAGAGTCTGCATTACTGCAAACGCCGCACCAATCCACCTGTTGATCTCACGATCCACTCGTACCTCAAGACCCGAGGTACTTGAACTCCCCCACTTGGGGCAGGATCTCCTCTCCAACCCAGAGATGGCCCTCCACCCTTTTCCGGGCGAGATCCATGGACTCGGACTTGGAAGTGGTTATTTTCATCCCAGTTGCTTCACACTCAGCTGCGAACCGATCCAGTGAGAGATCCTGGCTAGATGAAGCCAGAAGGACCACATCATCCGCAAAAAGCAGAGACCTACTCCAGCAGCCACCAGACCGGATCCCCTCAACGCCCTGACTGGCCCAAGAAATTTTGTCCGTAAAAGTTGTAAACAGAATCGATGACAAAGGGCAGCCCTGGTGGAATCCAACCCTCACTGGAAGCGGGTCTGACTTACTACCGGCAATGTGGACCAGGCTCTGACACTGATCATGCTGTTTGACTTGACAACTTGAATTTGTTACATAGTATTTTTTTTGCCAAAGTGTTGATATTGGTATCCGCAATTCCAACCTCTTTCATTTGGTATCATATTAGTGAGGACACTTGGGGTACCACACATCACCAGTACATTTGAGTACCACCCACCATGGTAGGGTACCCGGCTGCGTCTTCCCCGGTCATCACAGTTGGCGTCACAGTGATGACATCATGTTGATGACATCACGGCGCCACTCTCTGACATTATCGAAGAGCTCTAATGTCGCTTCCCGTCAAAGCCGCCGGGGGGAGTTTATTGGTGGCGGGATCGATGGTGTATTGCGAAAGTTGTGGTGTGGTAGTAGTGCACTGATGATACACGCAGCTGCTCCAAAATGCCACTGTTGGTTTTGGGTGCCCTTATTGGTTCTGTGGTGACCAAAGCTGCAGGCCTGTTGTGTGGCTCTCCAGTGTCCAAGGATGTATCAGTTTTTGACAAACTGTTTATGACCCTTCCCGGTCCAAATCTCAACAGTCGGGAAGCGGAATGCCAAACCGCTGACCCGGATACTCCTTCAGTGACCCTTCAAGTTAAGCCCAACCTGGGAGAGTTTCTTTGCCTTGCTTACTTAGATGATGCTCCTCAGGAAACTCCCTCAGATGAGGAGATGTTTTGGGGTAAAATGCCATCGCCTCGGCTACGCAAGCCACTGCCCATTTTAAAGAAGACGCTCTACAGGGCCGAAATGTTTCTATTGCCACATGTCAACACCTGCTCGAGGATGGGAACTCTGTATTGGCATGAGCTGATGGCTACACCTGAAGTCATCTACTTCTTACACCGGCTGAAGAAACTCTCCGAGCCTCCGCGCCGGTTTATCTCTACTAATTACATTCCTGTTTACTTAAAACTTCGAACTGTGGCACGGCTTTTCTGGCAGTCCCAAGTGGGAATATTTTTATTGAAGCACAAAAACCTTGTGATTGCCTTTTTGTTCATGCCCTCTTCTGTCATGCTGCCTCTGTTTTATATGCTTCCTTAAGGGACAAAAGTCCAGACACCTGTCACCCATAGACTTGTTCTATGCTACAGATGTGGGTGTTTTGGACACTAGAACTGATCCAACCACTTCACCACTGTGTCAACCAAATATCTTAAATGTATTACTCCCCATAAAGACCACTAACTGGGATCATTGGCTTGGGTTGATCAGTCAAGAGTTCAGGCGCTTACTTGATCACCAAAGATGCGGCCCACTAGAAGGTGGCACAAAATCTCCCTCTGAATTATCTTTATTGGCCAAGTATGGAACACAAGGAATTTGACTTGTTACTGTGCTCTCTTTGTTCAATGATAAAAACAAGGAAGAACGCAACAATGACGAGACAGCACAGTACCGTAGCAGCCATTCGTGGCGCCATCTTGGTATGAAACCCGAGGGAGAAATTACAGAACTCAAAGAACATGAAATACATTAAAGGATCAAAGAGCTGATGCAACTAACAGAGGAGCTATTTGTACATACAGCTACAAAAGTGAAAACACAGCAAAAAAAAAACCAAAAATGCAATAACTAAAACATGTTGCGCACAAACGATTGCACCATGCACGTGCACAGACAAAAAACTAAATAAAACAAACACCATTTCAACACCCACATCGCCGTGATCTCTGCAGTGCTCTAGGCCATCATCTGCTGGGGTCGGGGGGGGCAGCATGGCCAGAGACAGGAACGGACCCAACGAAGCAACCAAGAGAGTCGACTCCAACCGAGGCTGCCCATGAGCTCTCAGCAAATGTTTAGTTCGTCCAAGGAGACCGAATAGTCCGACACATGCCCACACAGCCCCGTCCCTTCCTCCACATCTCCTACGGTCTCTCCAGAGGGACTCTGGTGTGGCAGAGAGCCAGCAGCCGCTCTCTTCTAAAAATATGGCCACAGCTCTCCCCAAGGCAGACCCAGAAGTTCCCAAAAAAGCATCAAAAAGCAGCGCAGAATCCAAAAGTGTCACCCCTTGTTGCGCAGCCCCAAAGGGCCAATCCAGGAGGCAAAAAACAAAACCAAGAGGGAAACATCACAAACACACAAGAGGGAACACAAGAGCACAGAGCCTCACTACAGCGGTGCCTACCAACCATTCCACTGACCCAAAACCGAGGTATTGTGCTTTCAGCTCCGTAAAGCCCTGTATCCAAACTTATCTCAGTCCAGCTCGCTAGGGAATTCTTGTCTCCGGCCACCTCTTCTAAATCCATGAGGAAGGTAGCCAAGCATTTCCAGGGCAGCTGTGAGAAATAGTCCAATGTCTCCAATGTCAATCAATCAATCAAAGTTTATTTATATAGCCCTTAATCACAAGTGTCTCAAAGGGCTGCACAAGCCACAACGACATCCTCTGCTCAGATCCCACATCAGGGCAAGAAAAAAACTCAACCCAATGGGAACAACGAAAAACCTTGGAGGGTACCGCAGATGTGGGGACTCCCCCCTGGGCGACCGGTGCGATGGATGTCGATTGGATCTAGTTAATAGTGTGAGAGTCCAGTCCATAGTGGGGTCAGCAGGGGATCATCTTGAATGGAGACAAGTCAGCAGCGCAAGGACGTCCCCAACTGATGCACAGAAGAGTGGTCCAACCCGGGTCCCGACTTTGACCAGCTAGCGTGGCATCTGCTCACCTGATAACCTCTCCACGCAGGAGAGGGGGCAGAGCAAAAAAGAGACGGCAGATCAACTGGTCTAAAAGGGGGGGTCTATTTAAAGGCTAGAGTATACAAATGAGTTTTAATGTGTAGCTTTGGGTCTCTGCCAAGATGGACATGACCAAAACATCTAACCAGGTGGTTCAGGAGCAGGGACTCTTGGCTCCAGTTTAGCCCGCAGTCTCCTCTCTCAGTCAAATTACCAATCAAATCCAGTTTGGATGAGAGAAGATCTTGGGATTGTAGAGAATCACAGGACCGTTGCTTGAGTTTCTACCTTTACTCAGACCACAAGGTGACCGATAAGGTCTGTGGAACCAATAAGGAATTCAACACAAAGACTGACAAACCGACACTGGACAAAATCTGGATAGTTTTTGTTTGTAGTTTTCTCTTTTTTTTTCTATTGGACACTTGTATAATCAAAGTTTATTTATAAAGCCCTTAATCACAAGGGTCTCAAAGGGCTTTACAAACTCATGACATCCCCTGATCTAAACCCAACCCCTGGCTGGCTAACGTCTGCAGAGAACAGGACTATAGTTTTGTATAACTCTACTTATCATAGTAAATGTTTTAATATGTAGCCGTTTGATTTGTTGAAAATAAACGTACCTAAAAAACTGATTCACATCGGGATTGCGATTCTTACTTATGATACTTTTTTACATTTAGTTTTTTCTCAGTTAAAGGCCTCCATAGTGTTTAGTTCCAGCAAGCGACGGGTTTGTCTTGCTGCTAAAGATAGCAAAGTAGCATCAGCATGAAAGACATTTGCATTAATCTCCGTCTTTGCTGAAGTCAAATGTTTGGCCGCACTTCAGATTCTACGATTTCCTGTGTAAGGTCTCGGCTGATCGCATAGCATTAAAAAAATAGATGTCTATCATCCAATATTTAATTGATTTTTTTACATTAGTAATTCAATTAACACACAATTTCGTCATAAATTAATTTAATTAACAACAAATCTGAGGAGCCACTTGGTAGCCGAGAGAGTCGGCTCTCCACAAAGAGCCGGAATTCCCATCGCTAGTCTGGATACAATACCCAATTTGAATGGTATTATGAGCTGCCAATGTGAACATAGTGTAAAGTATTTTGAACGTGATTATTTCATTGAATCACATCAAACCATATTTCATTTTTCTTGGCTTACTCTCTCATGTCTAAAATAATTAGACTGAAGTCTAGTTCGCGACCTGGCCAACCGATGGGGCCTCAAGATGGACCCTCCAAGATCTTGTGATGAAATTGACGCTAATTCAACCAACTCCCTCAAACTATGTTCAGCCCTTACACCATTGTCCAATCCCTGCAACTTCCCCACACGTTGTGGCCAATCATCGGTTGGGCCCGCGCTCCAACGTGCACGTCAGCCGTCTAACGTAGCGCACGGCAAAGCTAGCAGGCACACTGACAACATTTAGAACAGGTTAAACATGAATAACCAACATTTGGAAAAACTCACAAGTGGATGCAATGTATGGAGGTTAAATTGTGTAATTATTACAAAAGCTTTTTTTTTTGACACTGAATTTATGTAACTGAATTTTTTGCGTTTTTATTTAGTCAGACATCAAATTATGCTGACAATTTTATTGAAAAAAGGCATTGTTTTAAAGTTCAGTGTATAAACATTTTGTGTAAAACAATTCAGTGCAAAAAAATTCAAGGTAAAAAAAATTTGGTGTGTAAAAAAATGCAGTGTATGAAAATTTCAGTGTAAACAAATCCAGTGTAAAGAATTCTGTGTAAAAAAATTCTGTGTAAATATTTCAGTGTTAAAAAAATCTGTAAAAAATTCAGTACAACAAATTTAGTGTAAAAAATTCAGTGTAAAAAATGCAGAGTAAAAAAACGTGTGTAAAAAAATTCAGTGTATAAAAATGTAGTGTAAAACAATGTGTAAAAAAATTCAGTTTTAAAAATATCAGTGTATAAAACAATTCAGTGTTAACAAATCCATTGTACAAAATACAGTGTATAAAAATTCAGCTTATACAAATGTGTAAAATAAATTAAGTGTGTAAAAATTATGTGTAAAAAAATTCAGTATAAAAAATTTAGTGTAAAAAATTCAGGGTAAAAAAAAATCAGTGTAAAAAATGTGGTGTGTAAAAAAAACTGTAAAAAATTCAGCATAAAAATATTCAGTGTATTATAAATTCAGTGTAAACAAATCCAGTGTATAAAGGAGTCTGTATTAAAAAAAAATCAGTGTAATCAAATCCAGTGTTAAAAAATCAGTGTAAAAAAATCAGTATTAAAAATTTAGTGTAAAAAATTCAGCGTAAAAATCAAATCAGTGTAAAAAAATTCAGTGTTGATAAATCTGTAAAAAAAATGCAGTGTATAAACAATTCAGTGTAAACAAATCCAGTGTATAAAGGAGTCAGTATAAAAAATTCAGTGTAAACAAATTCAGCGTAAAAAAATAAGTATAAAAATTCAGTGTAAAAAAATTCAACTTATAAAAACTTTATGTAAAAAAATTCAGTGTAGCAAAATTTAGATTAGGAAAATTCAGCGTAAAAAAATTTGTGTCGAACAATTCACTGCTTTAATAATAAGCAAGACTCACTTTCGGTAAATTAGGACTGAAGCAAGAAGCAGCCAATAAGGTGTCAAGTATGAAGTCACATGACACGGGTCTTACAGGCAGTTACCTGGGCTACAACATAATTAACATTTCAATGCTGCCCGCTGCATGTTTTCAAACTATAGAAATGATTCCAATGGTTAGAAAGTGCACTTTTGAGTGACAAACAAAGCTCTGCTTCATGCAGACCAGGCTAGAACAGAGTGGGGCGCTGAATTTTTAAACACTGAATTTTTTTTCGATAAAATTGTCAGCATAATTTGATTCAGTGTCAAAAAAAAAAGCTTTGGTTATGAAGACACACATGGACCTCCATACTGTTACCTAAAGTACATTTGGGTGCGGTGAAAGAATTGAGTAGGAGTCTGGTAAGGCGAGGACTGATCACTGATGTCCACCGTCCTCAGATCTGTTCAAGTACCGGCTGGTCAACAGCAAGCTGATCAACAGCACCTTCCTGCACAACAAAGAGGGCTGCCTGCTGAGCGACGTGGGCGACGAGAACAACGCCTACATGGTCTACTTTGTCAGCTTCCTGGGCACCTTGGCCGTGTTGCCCGGCAACATCGTCTCGGCGCTGCTCATGGACAAGATCGGACGGCTCAGGATGCTGGGTAAACGTCACCAGAGGTCTCTCTTTTCCAGGCCGGGTGTCAAAATGTCTGCTTTCCCCCTCAGCGGGATCCAGTGTGATTTCCTGCATCAGCTGTTTCTTCCTGTCCTTCGGCAACAGCGAGTCGGCCATGATCGCCCTGCTCTGCCTGTTCGGGGGCATCAGCATCGCCTCCTGGAACGCCCTGGATGTGCTGACAGTGGAGCTCTACCCATCTGACAAGAGGTAGCACACATGTTATCCACTCTGATTAGCTGCGCCACCTGGATGATGCTCATTGCTTGTAGTAATGCTCACTGTTGCCACCTACTGGCTGCTGTCTGATTTGGAAGTAAATACAATAATATCATATAATTGTAGTAATGTTTTGTACTTTAAGATCAATTATGTTATTTGGTAACATATAATCACAATATAATAATGATAATATAATAGTAGTGGTGTTTTGCATTTTAGAACCTATTATCTAAATGTTATTTTATTACAAATAAATACCAATATAATAATAATGATATAATAGTTTTATTGTTTTGTACTTTAATACCTGTTACATAAATCTTATTTTACTACAAATGAATACCAATGTATTAATAACAACATACTAGTAGTAGTTTTGCATTTTAGTACCTATTATATAAATGTTAGTTTTATTGTTTTGTACTTTAATACCTGTTATATAAATCTTATTTTATTACAAAAAATTACCAATGTATTAACAATAGTAGTAGTTTTTCATTTTAGTACCTATTGTTAAAATGTTATTTTGTTACAAGTAAATACAAAAATATAATAATGATGATAATATTGTAGTAGTAGTTTTTTATTTTAGTATCTGTTATATGAATGTTATTTTATGACAGATTAAAAAATCATATAATAGTAGTGGTGTTTTGTATTTTAATATCTACTATATTACGTTATTTTATCAAAAGTAAATATCAAAATAATGTAATAATAGTAGTGTTTGGTATTTTAGAACCTGTTATATAAATGTTATTTTATTGCAAATAATACCAATACAATAATAGTGATATAATAGTTTTATTGTTTTGTACTTTAATACCTGTTATATAAATCTTATTTTATTGCAAATAAATACCAATATAATAATAATTATATAATAGAAGTAGTGTTTTGTACTTTAAGATCGGCTACGTTATTTTATTACAGATGATACCAATATAATAATAATTATATGATAGTTTTGTTTTGTACTTTAATACCTGTTGTATAAATCTTATTTTATTACAAATAAATACCAATGTATTACTAACAATATAATAGTAGTAGTTTTTTATTTTAGTACCTATCATATAAATGTTATTTCATTACAAGTAAATACAAAATATAATAATGATGATAATATTGTAGTAGTTTTTTATTTTAGTATCTGTTATATGAATGTTATTTTATTACAGATTAAAAAATCATATTATAGTAGTGGTGTTTTGTATCTTAGTATCTACTATATAACGTAATTTTATCAAAAGTAAATATAAAAATAATGTAATAGTAGTGTTTTGTATTTTAGAACCTGTTTTATAATGTTATTTTATTACAAATAATATCAATATAATAATAGTGATATAATAGTTGTATTGTTTTGTACTTTAATACCCGTTATATAAATCTTATTTTACTACAAATAGATACCAATATAATAATAATTATATAATAGAAGTCGTATGTTGTACTTTAAGATCTGTTACGTTATTGTATTACAAATAATACCTATATAATAAGAGTGATGTAATAGTTGTATTGTTTTGTACTTTAATACCTGTTATAAAAATCTTATTTTATTACAAATAAATACCAATGTAATAATAACAATATAATAGTAGTAGTTTTGCATTTTAGTGCCTATTGTATATATGTTATTTTGTTACAAGTATGTAGAAAAATATAATAATGATGATAATATAGTAGTAGTAGTTTTTTATTTTAGTATCTTATATAAATGTCATTTTATTACAGATTAAAACATATAATAGTAGTGGTGTTTTGTATTTTAGTATCTATTATATAACGTTATTTTATCAAAAGTAAATACAAAAATAATGTAATAGTAGTGTTCTGTATTTTAGAACCTGTTTTATAAATGTTATTTTATTACAAATAATACCAATATAATAATAGTGATATAATAGTTGTATTGTTTTGTACTTTAATACCTGTTATATAAATCTTATTTTATTACAAATAAATACCAATGTATTAATAACGATATAATAGTAGTAGTTTTGCATTTTAGTACTTATTGTATAAATGTTATTTCGTTACAAGTAAATACAAAATATGATGATGATATTGTAGTAGTAGTTTTTTATTTTAGTATTTGTTATATGAATGTTATTTTATTACAGAATAAAAAATCATAATAGTAGTGGTGTTTTGTATTTTAATATCTAATATATTATACTATATTATGTTATCAAAAGTAAATATAAAAATAATGCAATAATAGTAGTATTTTGTATTTTAATGTGTCTTGTGATAA
>NC_084750.1:2642862-2677862 GCF_033978785.1 Entelurus aequoreus
CAAAGTAAATTTCGTGGTCATTAACCTGAATTACTGACAATGTTCAGAAAGTGGCGGCAGCAATTAAACTGTCAGATGTAAAAACAAATAAGTTGGAGGCACCCTCTGGGCCAGACTGATGTTTTGCGGGACAAACTGAACACACCACACAAGGCCCGCGAACCGTAGTTTGGACACCCCTGATAGAACGCTTCGTTGCCCCGAAACCAAAAACATGTAACAGGGAAATGCTGACAATGAAACACTCTGCACGAGAGAAATGCTGCAAGTTGATGGAACAAAACTCAAGTCAGTCAAGCTACCAAAAAGTGATCCAAGAATAAAGTGGAAAATAATTATTTTATTAACAACCAATTTAAGTGCAATGCAATAAAACATACCTAAAAACTGTCATGAAATAGTCACACATACTCCCTCACTTTCAAAAGTATTCAACGTTGCCATATTTCATAGATGTTACTTACTGTCAGTTTAGTATTTGAAGGAACGGAAACATTTGCACTGCGCAGAATTTTTAGAGAAATTTGGCAGAATTTAAACGGTTCACAGCGATAGGGAAACATGTTTTTTCAGGTTACTAGTTTTGTTCCTGGTAGCCTGTCTGGCTAGCTTCCTGGTAACATTGTTACCTTCCTGGTAACCATGCTAGCTTCCTGGTAGCCAGTCTGGCTTCCTGGTAGCTTGATTGGCTAGCTTCCTGGTAACATTGCTAGTTTCCTGGTAGCCCGTCTAGCTTCGAACTCCAAAACTAATCAGAAGTGCTAGTAGCAGGTATTATAGAAGGTTATATTATTGTTTACATTCAGAGCTCATCTTTGAAGACATATTTCAGGGTGGTGAGAATGCCTCGACTTTCCGACTCGGGAAATCTGACCAGGAGAGGCGTTCCAGGTAAAAATTTTTACTAGGAACTTGGAAATTACGACTTCCCAGTACAAATGGAAGGCACCAAAGTTTCCTGGTTGTCAGGTTCAAACACTGATGACATCTATTAAACAAGTCGAGAAGCAAGGAATTAAACAGACAGAATTCAATTTAGCTCAATTGAGGAGAAACGCGTAGACACTGTACCCTTGCACAGTGTCGTCCCATGCTCTGTCGAAAGATTGTACGCCTCCTCTTTTATTTGGACTTTCCTTAATTACATGGCAACAGCTGTTTCTAAGGGAGGGGGGTCGTAAACGACCATCACCTTTGATTAAAAACAGTTCAAAGAAAAGGTCGTAAATCAGTTAAAATAAAAGGTGCCTGGAGCTTGGGCAGGTCCTGCTTCCTCTCCGCTTTGTAGATCTCGGGTCAAGACAATATCTTTCTGTGGATTACAATACATCAAAGAAACCGACGCCCTCATGTCGCTCCCCATCCTACACAGTGGAGATTTACAAGCCTTTTGCTTTGTAGGATCAAAGACAGCTTTTGTCCTCTCGCAGGGCGAGCTGTACTCTATGTAACACAAAGTTTTGTGATAACTTAGATACAATTATCCTGACACTGGTAGCCTTGCTAGCTTCTTTCTAAGCGATGTGACTACGTGGCGGCCATCTTAGCGGGGACCACGTTCCCATTGAAGGTGATGCAATACAATGCGTTTGTATGTTGAAATTAAATCATAACTTGCTTATTTCTCAATGTACTTTATTGTCAACATACAAAAATGTGCTAATAATACACTTTAAAAAAAAAAGAAGAAAATCTGCGAAAATAGTGTCCATATTTTCCTAGCGTATGCAGCACTTAGTGCCTTCCACACTAATGGAATACTCTGCCCCTACTAGCTTAGGCTTGCTGTCGGCACACAGCTCCAAGGGGCATAACATCCAGTTATATCTAAGTTCCTGCTCGCCCGCTTCCCTTTTGGTCTGTCAACTTGCAGCCTTTCTCTCAGTGTATTGGGGCTTTGTGTGTGTGTTTGATACGCAACATTGGTGTGATTGTGTTGGTGTGTTTTTGGTTTAGGTAGGACCGGACACGCGCGATTGGAGTACCGTACAGTGGAAAAGAGAGGTTATTAGTCTGGCCTGTCGTAGGGCAGGCAGTTGTAAAGTATGTAAGAGATGACAAATATATGAATATATACAATGATGATAATAATATCCACCTGTGTGAACTGAATGTTGATGTCAATGTCAACGTGCTTGCTAGTGCAATATTGAACCCCCCCCCCTTGTGCAATATACACTTTTTCATTTCCATCTTCCCAGTCTATCGCGGTCCCTCGACTTAAAAAAAGCCGAACTCAGCTCTGGGTTCCGTACAAGGAGCGGCTCCGATTCCAAGGGATTGTTACGTGCAAAAAAACAACAACAACAACAACACAACATGAGATTAACTGCTAAGGGCTGACCATAACAGCACAGGGTAGGGACAAAAAAAAAAAAGCTAAAGACAACAACATTCCCTCTGACTGAGCCGGTGAACGTCGTCATTAATGTTCCTAAAACGATCAACATGTCTGATTAAAAAACAACTCACGTCTTTTTTGTCCAAACTATGGAAGTATTATTGCGGCAAAATATTGTGCAAATGCATATCTCAACCGGTGCTTCTGTAATGCGACTCACATGTCCGCGTACTAATTTGTGTGTCTGTCTCTCAATCTGTGCGATTTGTGTTAAAAAAAAAAAAATATATATATATATATAAATATACATATATACACACATATACACAGATTTATATATATACAAACACACACAAAAATCTGTCTGTTCGTATTTCGATCTGTGTGTTTGTAAACAAAAAAAAAGGTCAGCGTAGCTCGGTTGGTAGAGGGTTCCCGGTTCGATCCCCGCTTCTGCCGTCCTAGTCACAGCTGTTGTGTCCTTGGGCAAGACACTTCACCCACTTGCTCCCAGTGCCACTCACACTTGTTTAAAAATGTAACTTAGATAACAGGTTTCACTATGTAAAGTGCTTTGAGTCACTAGAGAAAAGCGCTATATAAATATGATTTTTTTATTTTTTTTTTAAATCACACTTTCCACTTTCTTATACTCACCACTAGTCGGCGCCTCACACCCACTCATGTTAAGTTAAAGTTAAAGTACCAATGATTGTCACACACACACACTAGGTGTGGCGAAATTATTCTCTGCATTTGACCCATCGCCCTTGATCACCCCCTGGGAGGTGAGGGGAGCAGTGAGCAGCAGCGGTGGCCGCGCCCGGGAATCATCTTTGGTGAGTTAACCCCCCAATTCCAACCCTTGATGCTGAGTGCCAAGCAGGGAGGTAATGGGTCCCATTTTTATAGTCTTTGGTATGACTCGGCCGGGGTTTGAACTCACGACCTACCGACCTCAGAGCAGTTATTCCGCTACATTACACTATCAGTGACACACGCTGAGAAAACCTAACTTGTTCCCAGATAACATTACTGATACATTATTGGAAGAAGAGAAAAATACTTGTGACAACTAAGTTTATGCTAAAATGTCAACTTTTACTTACAGGAAGTGATCCATAGTCCATTGTTGTCAGCGTCCACACAGAATAACACCAGTGGGTGCAAGGCCCCGACTAGTGGTGAGTACAGGGAAAGGAAAGGTGAATGCACGGACACACACATCTTACACGGCAGCAAAAGTCAATCAGGGTTCCTGCTTCACACAAATCTGAATGCACAGACTCACACATTTTTACACACACAGATGAAGCACTGATGCACAAACTAAAACACGCACACACAAAAATCGAAATACTGACAAATTAAAACACGAACGCACGGATCTGATCTACACACAGACGGGAATACTGACACAAATGAAGAAAAAAACACACACATAGATCTGGTTACACACACAGATCAAAATACTGACACACAAAAACACGCACACACTGATCTGATTACACAAACACACACAAATGGAAATACTGACACACAAATTAAAACACACACACACATAGATCTGGTTACACACACAGATCAGAATACTCATACACAAAAACATGAACACATGGATCTAATTACACACACGCTGATGGAAATACTGACACAAATTAAAACACGTACAGACGGATCTGATTACACACAGATGGAAATAATGACACACAAATTAAAACACACACACACACAGATCTGGTTACAAACACAGATCAAAATACTCATACACAAAAACATGCACACACTGATCTACTTACACACACACAGATGGAAATACTGACACACAAATTAAAACACACAAAACAAAATACTGACACACAAAAACTTGCACACCGATCTGATTACACACACACTGATGGAAATACTGACACAAATTAAAACACGTACAGACGGATCTGATTACACACACACAAATGGAAATACTGGCACACAAATTAAAACTCACACATTGATCTGGTTACACACACGGATCAAAATACTGATACACAAAAACACGCACACAAGGATCTGATTACACACACACAGATGGTAATACTGACACACAAATTAAAACACACACACACATAGATCTGGTTGCACACACATGCACATCTAATTACACACAGACAGATGTAAAAACTGACACACAAATTAAAACACACACACACACACACATAGATCTGGTTACACAAAAAGATTTAAAAAAACTGACACACAAAAACACGCACACACAGATCTGATTACACACACTGATGGAAATACTGACACACAAAAACACGCACACAGATCTGATTACACACACACTGATGGAAATACTGACACACAAATTAAAACATGTACAAACGGATCTGATTACACGCACACAAATGGAAATACTGACACACAAATTAAACCACACACACATAGATCTGGTTACACACACAGATCAAAATACTGACACACAAAAACACACACACATGGACCTGATTACACACACCCAGATGGAAATACTGACACACAAATTAAAACACGTACAGACGGATCTGATTACATACACACAAATGGAAATACTGACACACAAATTAAAACCCACACACACACACACATAGATCTGGTTACAAACACAGATCAAAATACTCATACACAAAAACATGCACACACTGATCTGATTACACAACACAGATAGAAATACTGACACACAAATTAAAACACACAGATCAAAACACTGACACACAAAAACACGCACACACAGATCTGATTACACACACACTGATGGAAATACTGACACAAATTAAAACACGTACAGACGGATCTGATTACACACACACAAATGGAAATACTGACACACAAATTAAAACACACATAGATCTGGTTACACACACAGATCGAAATACTCATACACAAAAACATGCACACATGGATCTGATTACACACACACTGATGGAAATACTGACACACAAATTAAAACACGTACAGACGGATCTGATTACACACACACAGATGAAAATACTGACACACAAATTAAACCACACATACACAGATCTGGTTACACACACAGATCAAAATACTGATACACAAAAACACGCACACCCGGATTTGATTACACACACACAGATGGAAATACTGACACACAAATTAAACCACACACACAGATCTGGTTACACACACAGATCAAAATACTGATACACAAAAACATGCACACAAGGATCTGATTACACACACACAGATGGAAATACTGACACACAAATTAAAAGACACACACACATAGATCTGGTTGCACACACAGATCAAAATACTGATACACAAAAACATGCACATCTAATTACACACAGACAGATGTAAATACTGACACACAAATTAAAACACACACACACACACACATAGATCTGGTTACACAAAAAGATCAAAAAACTGACACACAAAAACACGCACACACAGATCTGATTACACACACACTGATGGAAATACTGACACACAAAAACACGCACACAGATCTGATTACACACACACTGATGGAAATACTGACACACAAATTAAAACACGTACAAACGGATCTGATTACACACACACAAATTAAACCACACACACATTGATCTGGTTACACACACAGATCAAAATACTGACACACAAAAACACGCACACATGGACCTGATTACACACACCCAGATGGAAATACTGACACACAAATTAAAACACACACACACACAGATCTGGTTACACACACAGATCAAAATACTGACACACAAAAACACGCACACACGGATCTGATTACACACACAAAAATCGAAATACTGACAAATTAAAACACACACACACACATTAATCTGGTCACACACACAGATCAAAATACTGACACACAAAAACACGCACACACGAATCTGATTACACACACAAATCGAAATACTGACGCACAAATTAAAACACGCACACATGGATCCGATTACACACAGATGGAAATACTGACACACAAATTAAAACACACACATAGATCTGGTTACACAAACAGATCAAAATACTGACACACAAATTAAAACACACACATAGGTCTGGTTACACACACAGATCAAAATACTGACACACAAAAACACGCACACACGGATCTGATTACATACACACAGATCGAAAGACTGACACACTAATTAAAACACGCACACACGGATTTGATTACACACACACAGATGGAAATACTGACACACTAATTTAAACACGCACACACGGATTTGATTACACACACACACAGATGGAAATACTGACACACAAATAAAACAGGCACACACAGATCTGATCACAGACGCACAGATTGAGATACACAATTGCACATAGTTCTGCTAGGATAATACTTGCGTACCAAACTGCCATTTTATAGGATAGCAGCCATAGGTAGTAGCCACAGTTGAGCGACTAAAGAGGCAGCCCATTGCACTAAGTGTACACTGGTACATGCACAGTTGATGAATGCCCAGACGGGTATGGATGCAGCCTTGCCTGGCGGTTTAAAGGAAGAAATAAAAAAAAGAGCACAAACTCTACATAAATAACAACGACTGGTCGGTTGCATTTTGCCGGAAATCCTCATTTCTATGAGTGTGCCATGCCTCCTTACGTTGATTCTTGCCAAATATTTTCTACGGCCTGAGTTTACTCATCACGCACCATCGCATCTTTGTTATAGATATGGAAATATGTAAATATCGATGACGATAGTACTCGTGTAACAAGAAGCTATAGCTCTGCAGACTTTTCTAGTGCCGTGTCAGTCTTTTAGGTTCAAAGTCACGTGACCTCTGACAAACATGAACGTGGACATTTTTAAAACACCCCTCCAAAACAAAAGCACATTAAAAAAACAGGTGTGGAATGAAAGGCAAGGCTGTTGTGTGCTCCCGTGTCACACACAACAAGGTCACTGTCTCTTGTGGATGCAGCAAATATCCCAGCTTATGTTACAGGGTTGGTTTTGTACAATTCGCCTGTTGCCGTGGCAACTGTCAATCGTGTAAGCAAAAAGCTAACAAAGCAATAAGTTGTCTGGGTGTTTGTTTTTTCTCTTGTTTTCCTTTGAGGCTTTTTTTTTTCTTCTTTTTTTTTTGAAGGACATGATAATAATACAAGGTGTCCTCTTAACGATCTAAAAAAAAGTCTTCTGTCAACAAAGATGGCGTCGCCGTCAATTCAATGTAATAAAAAAAAAAAAAAAGTATCACCTTTGTCAGTGTGCCGTGCTGTAGATTGTGTAGACATTCGTAAGCATAGAGAAACTGTCTGTGGAATCATTAAATATTAAAGAAAAACAACATGATATGTAAATGATGTATGTTGTCTTTTGATTTTGTGTATTTCTAAAAAAAAAAAAAAAAAGAATAAATACATCAATGTTAAATGCCAGTGGAGAATCATAGTTAATAGCCCAAAGTGCAACTTTCTATCTAAAAGGTGTGTGATATTTTTCTGTCTTCAAGCGGGTTTGCACTTGTGGGGCAACCAACCCTTTAGAATCACAGAGAAAAAAATAAAACTTACCATAAAATGAGCATCTTTTTTTTTGGTCTTTTTCTCCACTTTGGAAATATATTATTATGTGCATTGTTTGTTGTGGAGGGAGGTGTGGCCAGCGTGCCTGCAGGAGCAAAGGTCACCACCTCTGTCTATGGTGCTGAGGACGAGCACCATCGGATGGGGGCGGGGAATGTGCTGACGGCGAGACACAGCTGGACGTTGGGAGTAATACAAGTACCTTCTCTCCCGGTGAAAGTACTCGTGTTACTCCCAACGTCCAGCTGTGTCTCGCCGTCAGCACATTCCCTGCCCCCATCCGATGGTGCTCGTCCTCAGCACCATAGACAGAGGCGGTGACCTTTGCTCCTGCAGGCGCGCTGGCCACACCTCCCTCCACATTCGTTTACAGTACATACTAGAAAAACAAAATTTAAAAAAACAACGATTCGAAAAGAACACTTCCGGCGCGCCAGTGACGTCACAAGCTGACTTCGTTAACAACACTGTCCAGGCTGATATCTGTGTGTCCAAGTATAGACTCTAAGGCACCGTTTACACTAAGCCGGATAAGGTTATCCAGGGTAAAGCCTACCTAACCTTATCCGTGTCCACACACACACACAATGGTCGTTTAAGACCCCCCCCTCCATCCGTTCGCCGGCGCAACGCGACCTAGTACGCATGCGCGGAAAATGCGCACGTCATAGTCACCTCCAGTGTTGCTTTGTGTGCAAGTTCTTAAATGTAACTTATCTGAACAATATCCAGTGTTGTGGTATTTCAATTAACTGGAATCCAGTGTGCTATTGTAGTAAATCACACTTGAGTCATCATAAATTAATCAAATCTTTAATAAACACGTGAAAGTACACAATGTGACAAAGAACATTTTACAACAATCAATCTTGGGATCTAGATATCTAGTCAGGACACACCTCACTCTTTTGCCTTCACCTTCATTGTCCATTCGTTTTTGGTGACTATATACTCTGGACCTAGACGTTGAGTCCACAACATACATGGCGGACAATAACTGATACAGTCTGCTTTGCCAGTCCAAAAGCATTCAATGTTTTCCATATTCTTCCCTCGACGGCCAGGTAATACAAAGCACACGCTAACTTTTTTATCACATCAACGGGAGCCCGCATTCTCGTTGTCTCTCCTTCGACACATGGACGAAGTTTTTCGGTACGTAGAATCACAGCTGACCCGGACTTTGGAAAGTTCTCTTGCCTTCTAAAAAGTGTTGTATCCCAAATAGCTGCAATCGCTTTCTCTTAAGGTATTCATGTGTGATTTCCACAAGTGTCTGTACATGTAGAAGAATGAGAAACACGGGCATGTCTGGATGACTCGCCTCCATATTTCCAGTGTTTACCTCCGAGTTACGAAACCGCTTTATTATGAAACTGGCTGTGACGCGTCCTTTCTGACGTCACTTCCTGTGTGGGGCGCGGTCTTTCTGGCGTCACTTCCTCTCCGAACTCAGTTTGTAAACGATCAATGAGTCCATACAAAGCTAAGAGCCGGAGACTCAAGAAATACACGCCGCACTTACCCGTGTAAAAAATTGTCCGAGGAGGGGAACCTTAAACGATGGTTTAGTGTGGCTGACATGGGGCTTAGGCTAAATAATTATTCCGTTAAGGGGTTATCCAGCTTAATGTAGACATAGCCTCAGTCTTGCCCACTGTAGGTCTAAATCGCGCTCACTTAAAGACATGCCTGTCACTGCATGTTTGGTACGCGAAGACGACGTCATTTCCGTCAACTTGCTTTACGATATTGTGGAGGTTTCTCTCCTCTGGGTTCCTCGGACCACCAAGCACTGACATGACAGTTCAGGTTCAGGGTTACAACTCTGTTTTATTTTCTCTTCGATGCGTCTGTGTTGCTTTTCAGCAAGTGTTTGTTCGTATCCGTCTCTCTCTCGCCCTCGCTCCAGCTCCACCACCTCTCTCCTCCCCGGCTGCTGCCTTTTAACAGTGCGACAGGTGATTAGATACCCAGGCCCAGGTGGGCCATCTACGCACCTGTCGCTGATCTCGAAGCCGGTCCTGGCACACCCTGCTTCACTGCAGGTCCGCAGGCCACGCCCCCCTCCACAGATAGTTATTTTTGTGCACGCCGTCACTGTTACCATGGTTTTCTATATTGTCATCTTTATTTGAATAACACCGTCATATAAAAGATTACATACAAAACAAAACAAATGTTGTTTAAAGGCCTACTGAAATGAGATGTTTTTATTTAAACGGGGATAGCAGATCTATTCTATGTGTCATACTTGATCATTTTGCGATATTGCCATATTTTTGCTGAAAGGATTTAGTATAAAACGACGACGATAAAGATCGCAACTTTTGGTATCTGATAAAAAAAAGGCTTGCCCCTACCGGAAGTAGCGTGACGTAGTCAATTGAACATATCCACAAAGTTCCCTATTATTTACAATGATGGCCGCCAGAAGTGAGAGAGATTCGGACCGAGAAAGCGACAATTTCCCCATTAATTTGAGCAAGGATGAAAGATTTGTGGATGAGGAAAATGCAAGTGAAGGACTAGTGGGGAGTGGAAGCGATTCAGATAGGGAAGATGCTGTGAGAGCCGGGGGTGACCTGATATTCAGCTGGGAATGACTACAACAGTAAATAAACACAAGACATATATATACTCTATTAGCCACAACACACCCAGGCTTATATTTAATATGCCACAAATTAATCCCGCATAAAAACACCTAGGTGTTTGTTATGCTAGCTCCTAGCTACTAGCTCGAGCTAGTTATAGCTCGAGCGGGTAATATGGACGGGATCCCGTATATATAACCCGCCAATACAATTCAAACACCTGCACAACACACACACTCACTCAGCCCAAAGGACCGTTCACCTAACCCAAGGTTCATAAAGCTTATATATTTAACCAAAGTTACGTACGTGACACGTACGTACGGGCAAGCGATCAAAAGTTTGGAAGCGCGCGGGTGGGACCTGATATTCAGCTGGGAATGACTACAACGGTAAATAAACACAAGACATATATATACTCTATTAGCCACAACACAACCAGGCTTATATTTAATATGCCACAAATTAATCCCGCATAACAAACACCTAGGTGTTTGTTATGCTAGCTCCTAGCTCGAGCTAGTTATAGCAAGCGATCAAATGTTTGGAAGCACAGCTACGTACTCACGGTATCGCGTCTGTGTATCCAAATCAAAGTTGTCCTGGTTAGAGTCTCTGTTGTCCGAGTTCTTCGATCTTGACTGCATCTTACGGAGGCCGAGCAGCAGCACGCCACAGCAGACCACGGCGGGGCCGAGCAGCAGCACGCCACAGCAGACCACGGCGAGGCCGAGCAGCAGCACGCCACAGCAGACCACGGCGAGGCCGAGCAGCAGCACGCCACAGCAGACCACAGCGGGGCCGAGCAGCAGCACGCCACAAACGAACGCGAAACATCTGGAAAGGAAGAGGCTCATGCCGCCGTCGCCCGGCTACACAGCAGTGAGGCCCGCACCAACCAAGCAGGGAGAGGCCCGGCTACCGGCCAGCAGCGGCGGCACCACCACCTCACTGCGGCGGGACCAGCAGCTTTCTCGCGGCGGCAAGTGACGGCAGCAGGGCGGCGAGGGAGAGGCCAGGCTGGCGGCTAACGGCTAGCGGCTGGCAGCAGCGGGACCATCTCGTGGAGACGAGACCGGCAGGTGACTGCGGCGAGGCCCGGGAGAGGAGAGAGGCTGGAGCGAGGCTTGCCAGGCCGGACGGGACCCCATCGGTGGGAAGGCGAAAGTGCAGTGACGCGTCTCGGCAATTTGGGTTGTGAGTTTTAGCCAGTAAAGAAACCGAACTGAAATTAAGAAGAAAACCAAGTGAATTAAGAAAATGAGTGCGAAACACAAGAAATTCGAGGAAGACTTGGAGGAGATCAGAAAATCGCTTAACTCCCTGTCGGAGGATGTAAGGACAGTGGCCAAACAGCAAGACACACTCATGGAGTTGTTGACCGAAATCAAAATGCTGAAAAACATCATCAAGGAAAAAGACAAGAAAATTGTTGACCTAGAAGCAAGAATTGACGAAATTGAACAGTACACCAGAATGGACGATTTAATTATAAGTGGACTAGAAACCAAACATCGCACATATGCAAGAGTGGCCGGGACTCGCAGCAGGGACGCTGACAAGGACGCCGAAGCCCCGGCAGACGAACTTGTGACACTTGAACGGCAAGTAATTAACTTTTTTTCCAGTAAGAACATGACTCTTCAAAGTGGCAGCATTTCAGCGTGCCATACTATCCCCAGGAAGGACAGCAGAACCAACCCAGCCATTGTGATCCGGTTTGTAAATCGGAAACACAAGACGGAGTTACTACGGCAGGGAAGGAAGCTGAAGGGAACTGGGGTTTACATCAATGAACATCTTACCAAGAAGAACGCTGACATTGCAAGACAAGCACGCATCCTCAGAAAAGAAAACAAGATACAAGCAACATGGACACGGAACTGCAAAATCATGATTCGGCTAAATGGACCATATGAAGAAGCCAAAGTTGTCATGATCCGAGAGCTCCGCGACTTGGATCAATATAGATGAGACCTGCTAGACTTATGACTGACACGGCTCATCCTTGGCTGGAGACGGGGAAGGCTACGCAGCGAGAAGGTGAGACAACTGAGAATCAAAAGTATCTAAGAGCTGAATACATGGACTATAAACTGTATGACTTTGAAAATGATGTTGACCCAGAAAACCATCTGTTCAACTCAATCAATGCTACATGTGACTACTACACAGAGGAACAATTCAATGACAATGTTAGTTTAGATAATACATTTTCTTTAATACATTTCAACTGTAGAAGCTTATATGCAAATTTCTCAAAGATTGACGAATACCTGAAGACTCTAAATGGCAAATTCAAAATAATAGCACTTTCTGAAACATGGATCGATAAAGACAGAGGTATCGATTTCTCCATTGACGGGTATGAGTTGTATCACTGTAGTAGAAGAAACAAGAAGGGAGGAGGTGTGGCCCTGTTTGTTGACTGTGAATTGAAATGTAGACCTGTGGAATGTATGACAGTGGTAATTGATGATTTATTTGAATGTGTAACTGTAGAGGTAGAAATAGAAAAGAAGAGAAATGTTATTGTTACGTGTATGTATAGGACACCTGGGTCTAAAGTAGAAGCATTTAATGATAGTTTGGAAGAATTATTGTGTAAGGTGAAGGAAAATAAAACATTTGTCATGTGTGGCGACTATAACATAGACCTGCTAAGCTCACCCAGAAATAAATCAACAAGAGACTTCTTGGATGTGGTATATAGTAGAGGGCTTTATCCATTGATCACCAAACCCAGTAGAATAACGACAAATTGTGCAACGTTAATTGATCACATCTTTATAAATGACATAAAAAATAATATAAAAAGTGGACTAGTAATTAATGATATAAGTGACCACTTACCTGTGTTTCTTACTTATGACTGTCCAATTGATAAAAAGAGGGAGGAAAAAACTCATAGATATGTAAGGAAAAGAACTGAAGAGGCAATAAATAGGTTTAGGAAGGACTTATTTGAAACAGACTGGAATGAGGTGTATGGGGGAGAAGCAAATGCTGCATATGAGGCTTTTCTTAATATATATTTATCATTGTATGAAAAGCATTGTCCGAATGTATGGAAACAAAGAGACAGCTACAATAAAAAGCCTTGGATTATAAAGGGACTACAGAATGCTTGTAAAAAGAAAAACAAACTTTATAGAGATTTCATAAAAGTAAAAACAAAGGATGCTGAAACAAAATATAAGGTTTACAAAAACAAATTGATAACAATAATGAGACAAGCAAAAAGAGAATATTATAATAATTTACTAGAAAAAAATAAAAACAATATCAAAGGAACTTGGAATATTCTGAACAAGGTAATAGGAAAAACATCTGGGCCTACAAACCCACCAAGCCATTTTATCAATGAGGATAATAAGATGATAACAAATATGAATGAAGTGGCAAACGGATTCAATTCTTTTTTTGTGAATGTTGGACCCAAATTGGCAGAGAGTATTGGAGAACATAAAGATATACAGAGTGGATGGAGAGGGGGAAGCAAAGTGCTACAGTCCATGCTTCTAGGAGATGTTAGTGAAAATGAAATTGTATCGGTGGTAACAAAACTGAAAAATAAGACATCAACAGACAGTGATGGTATAGACATGATAATTGTAAAAAAGACTATTGACTGTATCATCAAACCTCTTTGTTATATTTTTAATCTTTCTTTTCAAACAGGGACCTTTCCAAATAAAATGAAGGTAGCAAAGGTAATTCCACTCTTTAAAACGGGAGATAAACATAGATTCACTAATTACAGACCAGTGTCACTACTGTCACAATTTTCTAAAATAATTGAAAAAATATTTGTAAAAAAATTAGATAGTTTTATTGAAAAGAACATGCTGTTGAGTGAGAGCCAGTATGGATTCCGGACCAATAGATCCACTGCTTCAGCTGTAATGAATATAATTGAGGATATAGCAACAGCAACTGATAATAAGAAATACACTATAGGGGTATTTATCGATCTTAAAAAAGCATTTGATACTATAGATCATTCTATATTATTGTCCAAGTTGTATTCATTTGGTGTGAGAGGAGTAGTTTTAGACTGGCTAAGAAGTTATTTAGATAATAGACAAGAGTTTGTGGATTTTATGGGTAATACATCTGAACAAATGAGGATTGAATGTGGAATTCCACAAGGTTCGGTTTTGGGACCAAAATTGTTTATTTTATATATTAATGATATATGTGAGGTATCAAAGTTATTGAAATTTGTATTATTTGCGGACGACACCAACTTTTATAGTTCGGGACACGACTTAAAAGCATTATCAAAAATTATTGAACAGGAAATTATTAAACTTAAGAGATGGTTTGATGCCAATAAATTATCATTAAATGTAGAAAAAACAAAGTTCATGATTTTTTGTAAGAGGAAAAGGGAGGAAACGATCAAATTGTCAATAAATGGAATAGATATTGAAAGGGTTTCTGAACTTAGATTTTTAGGAGTGATACTGGATGACGGTCTGACATGGAAATCTCATATTGCACATCTGCGGAAAAAGATGTCTAAGAGTATTTTTATATTAAATAAGGTAAAATATGTGTTAGATTATAGGGCAATGCGTATATTGTATTGTGCACTTATATTGCCATATATCAACTACTGTGTGGAAGTGTGGGGGAACACATATAAGAGTAACATAAAGGCATTGTATCAACTACAGAAAAGAGCTATAAGGATTATTCATAAAGTAGATTACTTAGAACACACTAACATATTATTCATTAATTCAGGTTTATTGAAATTACAGGAGCTAGTAAAGTTACAGACATTATGTGTCATGTTTAAGGCTAAAAGCAAAACATTACCAGCAAATTTACAAAAAATGTTTGTCATCACTTCTGAGAATGAAGAGCATAGAAGAAAAGGTCATTTCCAACATCAGTATTCAAGGACAACTTTAAAACAAATGTGTATATCAGTGGTGGGGGTTAAACTATGGAATTCTCTTTATAATGAGATAAAAGATTGTAAAAATATATTCAAATTGAAAAAAATATATAAAGACAGAACAATAAAATCATATGGACAGCCATAAGTGTTTACATTTTGCTTTATATTTATTAATTTACTTGTTTTTTGCCTGGTTTTGTATCTGTTTTGTATCATCCTGTGAGGTGTACCTGTATATTACTTCTTTTGTATTTTTGTTCGGTTTGTACTTCATGAAGTTTTGCACTTGTGTTTTTTTTGTTTTGTTTTGTTTTGTTTTGTTTTCGTTATATTTGGATGTAATTGTTGGTTCACATATCATTAAGTAAGACTATGTATTATGTGAAGGGGGCAGGAAAATATAAGATTTTTCTTCATCCTGCTCCTTCTCAGGCATTGGTGTGTAACGGTGTAACTGAATAATTGTGGTATAATTGTCTATCAAAGATGCACATCAATGAAGGAGATAAATAAAAATGATGATGATGATGATCTTTCGGGAATGTAAACAAACACCGGCTGTGTTGTGTTGCTGACTTCCCTCGCAAAATATCCGCTTTGCACCGACAACTTTCTTCTTTGCTTGCTCAGCTTCTTTCTCCATAATGCAATGAACAAATTGCAACAGATTCACCAACACAGATGTCCAGAATACTGTGGAATAATGAGCTGAAAACAGAGCTATTTCGTATTGGCTTCAATGGGGAAGCCATACCTGGCTACGTCACGCGCATACGTCATCATACCGAGACGTTTTCAAGCGGAAGTGTGGTGGGAAATTTAAAATTGCACTTTATAAGTTAACCCGGCCGTATTGGCATGTGTTGCATGTTAAGTTTTCATCATTGATATATAAACTATCAGACCACGTGGTCGGTAGTAGTGGCTTTCAGTAGGCCTTTAAACCGTACATAAACCTGAACGATGTACTCAGCGGCCTTATATGGGCGAATAAATCCATCTTTTTAAAAAAATACTTTTAAAGTTAAATACCAATGATTGTCACACACACGAGGTGTGGCGAAATTATTCTCCGCATTTGACCCATCACTCTTGATCACCCCCTGGGAGGTGAGGGGAGCAGTAAGCAGCAGCGGTGGCCGTGCCCGGGAATCATTTTTGGTGATTTAACCCCCAATTCCAACCCTTGATGCTGAGTGCCAAGCAGGGAGGTAATGGGTCCCATTTTTTATAGTCTTTGGTATGACTCGGCCTGGGGTTTGAACTCACGACCTACCGATCTCAGGGCGGATTATTCACACCAAATACATCAATTCACTACACTGTTCATTTAAAAGTCTACCTTTTGTCTGGCCGCAGATATAGATTTAGGTTACAGTAAGTGCCTTGTTAAAACAACATTAAAGTATATCAAGCAAACCTTTAACGATGGGAGTCAGTGGCGCCCCTGTGCACCATTTATTGCAATGACAGAGTGAAAGTTGTTAGAAATATAGAGATAATACTCCCTGTTATTTAAAATTTTACCCCTTCATGTTTGTATTTTTGTTCCCTTTTACTCTCAAGTACCGTATTTTTTGGACCATAGGCCGCACCGGATTAAATTGCGCATTAAAGGCCTACTGAAAGCCACTACTACCGACCACGCAGTCTGATAGTTTATATATCAATGATGAAATCTTAACATTGCAACACATGCCAATACGGCCGGGTTAACTTATAAAGTGACATTTTAAAATTCCCTGGAAATATCCGGCTGAAACATCGCGGTATGATGACGTATGCGCGTGACGAAGTCCGAGTAACGGAAGTTAAGGTACCCCGTAGAATCCTATACAAAAAGCTCTGTTTTCATTTCATAATTCCACAGTATTCTGGACATCTTTTGCAATTTTTTTAATGAACAATGAAGGCTGCAAAGAAGACAGTTGTAGGTGGGATCAGTGTATTAGCAGCGGACTACAGCAACACAACCAGGAGGACTTTGTTAGAGCGCTAGCCGCCGACTTCACCTTGACTTCCTACGTCTCCGGGCTGCCAAACGCATCGGGTGAAGTCCTTCGTCCTTCTGCCGATCGCTGGAACGCAGGTGAGCACGGGTGTTGATGAGCAAATGAGGGCTGGCTGGCGTAGGTGGAGAGCTAATGTTTTTAGCATAGCTCTGTGCAGTCCGGTTGCTAAGTTAGCTTCAATGGCGTCGTTAGCACAGCATTGTTAACCTTTGCCAGCCTGGAAAGCATTAACCGTGTATTTACATGTCCACGGTTTAATAGTATTGTTGATTTTCTATCTATACTTCCAGTCAGGGGTTTATTTCTTTTGTTTCTATATGCAGTTAAAGCAAGATGCTATCACGCTAGCTCGTAGCTAAAGCATTTCGCCGATGTATTGTCGTGGAGATAAAAGGCACTGAATGTCCATTTCGCGTTCTCGACTCTCATTTTCAAGAGGATATAGTATCCGAGGTGGTTTAAAATACAAATCTGTGATCTACAATAGAAAAAGGAGAGTGTGGAATCCAATGAGCCAGCTTGTACCTAAGTTACGGTCAGAGCGAAAAAAGATACGTCCATCGCTGCCTCTCAAGTCATTCACTGTAACGTTCCTCATCTACGAATCTTTCATCCTCGCTCAAATTAATGGGGTAATCATCACTTTCTCGGTCCGAATCTCTCTCGCTCCATTGTAAACAACGGGGAATTGTGAGGAATCCTAGCTCCTGTGACGTCACGCTACTTCCGGTACAGGCAAGGCTTTTTTTTTATCAGCGAGCAAAAGTTGCGAACTTTATCGTCGATTTTCTCTACTAAATCCTTTCAGCAAAAATATGGCAATATCGCGAAATGATCAAGTATGACACATAGAATGTATCTGCTATTCCCGTTTAAATTTAAAAAAATCATTTCAGTAGGCCTTTAAAGGGATTGTATTATGATTTTTTTTCTCAATTTAAAACACTATCTTGTGCTCCACAGAACATGTACTGATGGTTCTTTGGTGAAAGTGTTTAGATTATGTTTTACAGACCATTTTCAGAATCAGAAATACTTTATTCATCCCCGAGGGGAAATTAAGATGTTCAGCACAATCCCATTCAAGAGCAGACTAAACATTACAGGGAGAGAGAACCGGTCTGCCAACTTCCAGCGCCCCTTACAAAAAAGGTGAGAAACAGGTAAAAGCTGGGGGGAGGGGAGGGGGGTATTCAAGCCTGGGCCCCTGGAGACGGGGTCCAGACTGAGGCCAAGGGGGAAAAAAAACTCATAGCCATAGCACACATGAGCATGTGTGTAAGAGGGAAACATCAAAGAACACAAAGGACATTAAAGACATTAAAAGAGCAGAGCTAATGCAACCAACCATTTCTACATACAGCTACAAAAGTAAAAACAACAAAAACATATACACTATGGTGGCCTCTGCGGTTTTTCTAAGCCTTCGTCTGCTGGGGTCGGGGGAGCATGGCCAGACACAGGAGCAGACCCAACAAAGCAACCAAGAGAGCCGACTCCACCCTCGGCTGCCCACTAACTCTCGGCCAGTGTTCAGTCCGCATGAATCAGAATCAGAAAAGTTTTTATTGCCATTGTTTGAGAACGGTTTCACAAACTAGGAATTTTACTTGGCGCAACATAAAACACATATAACACAGAATAGAATAACATGAGCTGTAACTGAGCTATCAGATCTTGTTATTGATCATGTGCCTGATGGCCGAGGGGAGAAAACTGTTCAGGTGGCGGGAGGTGTGGGTCTAGATCAGGGGTGTCAAACGTACGGCCCGTGGGCCGGATCAGGCCCGCGGACAGGTTTTATCCGGCCCGCGGGATGAGTTTGCTAAGTATAAAAATGAACCAACATTTTTGAATGAAAGAAACTGCTGTTCTAAATGTGTCCACTAGATGTCACAATAGCAATTATTTGCATCTTTGTAGATTATGCTACATATGTAAAAAAATAAAATAAACCACATGATGTTAGTGCACCATTTAAGGAAAATGAGCAAACTTGCATGAATGACATCCTGTAATTTGATTTTGATATAATTTTTTTATCGTAATAGATTGAAAATTAACACCAATGAGTTGACTGATGAACATTATCACATAATGTATTCAGAAAATATAAATAACGACAAATAAAGATAGAATACTATTAACCGCAACATGTAAGTGTAAAAAAAAACCCAACAACATTATGATTTGTACATTTTCAGAATTTTCTTGTTCTATTTTTAAACAAAGAAAACAATCTGAATTTGTCTTTATTTTTAAGTTATCGTGCCATGATTTTACCTGTCCGGCCCACCTGGGAGTAGATTTTTCTCCATGTGGCCCCAGATCTAAAATGAGTTTGACACCCCTGGTCTAGATGGACCGTAGTCTCCTGCCTGAGGGGAGAATAGTTTGTGTCAAAAGATGGAGCTAACTGTTTTAATGACATTCAGACTTTACTTCAATCAATAACGGAGCAGCATCTCCACATCCGTGGCTCAATAATGCAAGCAAACCGTCCGACCGGAACCCTCTAATAACTAAAGTTCCTTGGGTGAATTATGTAAACTCACTACAGTTTTTAGCGCTTTGATAGCGAGTTTACTGACAGATATAAGTAAGAACTTTACACTACTTTATATTAGAAATGGCAACAGAGGAGGATGAATGTTCCATAACAAGAAGATAGAGAAAAAGAAGGTCGGCACAAACTACAATGGAGGACGCACGCACATTTTCAGGACTTATGCAGATCCCAAATACACATCAGCAGGTACCAGAAGGTAAGAAAAGTTGCTTTTGCATAATATTTTGCGAAACAAAACGCCAGGTAATATGTCTGCTAATATGTGCCATTTTGTGGTCCTCATACACACCATAATAATACTCGTATGTTTAATGCGCCGACAATCCAACAAGCGGTGCGGCTTCGTAGCTTACCGAAGTCGTACTAAATACATTTTGACAGATTTTTGAGCGCCATGTGTAATGTTCTATTTCAGGGGTGTCCAAACTTTTTCCACTGAGGGCCGAACACGGAAAAATTTAAGCATGCGGGGGCCATTTTGATATTTTTCATTTTCAAAACCATAACAAAATATATGGATTTTTACCTTCAGGGCTCCCGGGAACCATAAAGGGTCTAAGTCATTAAAATGTTAAAAACAAGTCAAATTACTTTTTTATTTTTTTATTTAACGCTTACAGTAAATCTCTACAGTATATCAACCTCAGGTTGTTATAAAGTTTAAAAAACCCAAAAAGGTTTTATGCCTTTTTTGTCAAAGACATCTTAGTTTTTTATAATAAAACTGAAATATGCAGTATTTCCCCCACTGCCCAAAACATTCAGAAAGCAATGTTTGATGTGAAGTAATGACAGATCAATAATGCAGGACACCATTGATTTTAAATCATTATTATTTTTGAGTAATCACAGTGAAAAGATAAATAAAATCTCATTAAATATATTTGGGATCCAAAAGGGGCCCCACTCATAAAGTGATACATTTTTATTATTTTTTTTTTCAACTTCCAACACTTAAGTTACGAGATGAATTTCAGATATATCTGTCGATTTTACGTTTTAACTATTATTTTGTTTTTATGCTCTTTTGTCAAAGAAAACGATGTTTTTATATGGTAACTGCACAATATATGCAATATTTTCCACATTAAACATTTTAAAGTGAAATGTTTGAAATAATTGGAGCCTTAAATAGGTCAATAATTCAATATTAGTGTTAGATTGATTTTTTGTTTTTTTATTTTTTGAGCAATGGCAAAAAAATTAAAATATAGACTAAAGAAAAAAAACAGCCTGCATGGCAGCTTTGTGTCAACATTGCAACTTTTTCTAGTTAGATTTCACCTCATTCCACTTTTTTTTAATGTTTTTATTATTATTTTTGCAATAGCATTTCCAGAATGTGTGGCGGGCCGGTAAACAATTAGCTGCGGGCCACAAATGGCCCCCGGGCCGCACTTTAGACACCCCTGTTATATATTCTCAATGGAACATTTAAAATTTTGGTGTAGTTTACTGGCGTCATCTTGCAGTTTACACGTATCTCTTATGTGTGACTGCCATCTACTGGTCACACTTATCATTACACCATGTACCAAATGAAATTGCTTCGAGGTCGGTAAGCACAACCAGAATTCTGCCGTAAATTTGGCGCTCCGGGTTGTAAGGCGCACTGTCGATTTTGGAGAAAATGAAAGGATTTTAAGTGCGCCTTATAGTCCGAAAAATACGGTAAGCTATTTTTTTTTTTTTATACAAAACATTCTTTAAACATTCAAATATCGCAGAACATGACGTCGCAAGGCTCCGTCATAAAAAAAAAAAAAAATGCAAGTCCAGGAAGTGATGTAGTCTTTGCGCATGTAGCTGAGATAGGCTCCAGCAACCCCTGCGACCCCGAACGGGACAAGCGGTAGAAATGGATGGATGGATGGAGTTTACAAAAGTTGAGCTATGGAAAATAAGGACAAGATATGCTACATACCCAATTCTTCCCAAAATTAAATAAATACAGTTTAAAATTATAAATGGAATATACCCTTCAAAGGATTTTTTGGAACTTAAATTTAACAGGGAGGTTGATGGCTGTTATGTGGAGCTGTAGAGGATGTCAACCATCTGTTTGTGGAATGTGAGACTACATGTGTTTTGGGAGGAGATCATAAATTGGCTGAGAGACATGGGTGTGTAGATGTCACAGTTTTCTATAGAAGAGATCAACTTTGGTATTTTTATAAATGATGGTAACATAGAAATGTTTGTCAACATTATAATGCTGCAGGCAAAAAAAAAATTCTACATACTGTAAATGTCGATTTATGAAAGTAAGGCCTACATTTTCTAATTGGCTTAATGGTTTACAATTATCAATCAAATCTTGGAGAATGATTAAGAGTACAAAAGCCCTTAAATTGATATCTTTGTTAAAAACATTTAAAGTGATTTAGGTAGCCCTTTTTGTCTTTTTTTATTTTTTTATGTTGATAGTGCCTTGACTTTTGTGTGAATTATAAATGTATGTTTGTTGTTCAATAAAAAATAAAAAAGTGTTAAAAAAACCCCAACTAAAAACATACCGATTTCAGCAACAATTCCGGCGCGTAAGTGACGTCAAAAACGCGACGGGGCTGACTTCGCTAACAACAAGGTGAGACACTAAGTTCTTCATTTTATCTTTAATTTGACCGTTAATGTTATTGCCACTCTTTCGTCACGTTTTAGGGCCATGATAAAAACATCTTCCTTCAACGTCGAACAAAAGTGGCCAAAGTTTACTGCTCGCCGAACAAAGGCATGTTTAGCTAGCATAACAAGCTAACGGGACTTTTAGCCGTGTATGTTTTTCTCTTTTCTCTCAGTTCCCTTTAACACCACTACTCGTTTACTTTACGTCTGTTGCAAGGTTTGCAAGACGATATTGATGCAATGGCTCAAATGTACATAGCTACTTTGTCATTGGCGTTGACGACTAGTAAAAAACGATTGCATTGCATTGTGGAATAATAGTATTGGCACACTGCAAAGAACATAGTTGTATCACTAATGAAAGTAATATGGCCAAGGGAACAATGGTAAATATTAGTGATGGGTTGATGAGGCGTCATGAAGCGTTTTGACACATTGCAAAACTGTATTGATACTTTGTCGATACTGTGTCACTAAATACTGACATCTGCTGGACATTAAAAATCCCTACAGGCAACCTATGGACCGACTCAACTGACACTGATTTTATGACCTAGTACAGGGGTCGACAACCTTTACCACTCAAAGTGCCATTTTGACCGGTTTCACAAATTAAAGAAAACAATGGGAGCCACAAAACTCTTGACATTTAAAATGAAATAACACTGCATACAAAGTTTTGTTTTTGCTTTGTTCTATGTATAAACCAGGGGTCTCAGACACGCGGCCCACACCTTAATATGAAAATGCGACTTTTATATGAATGGGGCTTGACAGCATCATACTTGCCAACCCTCCCGATTTTTCCGGGAGACTCCCGAATTTCAGGGCAACTATTCTCTCGAATGTCTGCTGATTTTCACCCAAACAACAATAATAAGGGCGTGCCGTGATAGCACTGCCTTTAGCGCCCTCGACAACCTGTACATACAGCGTGCCAGCCCAGTTACATGAGGCTTCTGCAGACACACATGAGTGGCTGCAAGGCATAATTGCTCAACAGCCATACAGGTCACACTGAGGGTGGTCGTATAAACAACTAACACTCTTACTAATATGCGCCACACTGTGAACCCACACCAAACAAGAATGACAAACGCATTTCGGGAGAACATCCGCACCGTAACAAAACATAAACACAACAGAACAAATACCCACAATCCCATGCATCCCTAACTCTTCCGGGCTACATTATACACCCCCGCTACCACCAAACCCCACCCTGCATGGGATTCTGGGTATTTGTTCTATTGTGTTTATGTTGTGTTACGGTGCGGATGTTCTCCCGAAATGTGTTTGTCATTCTTGTTTGGTGTGGGTTCACAGTGTGGCGCATATTAGTAAGAGTGTTAAAGTTGTTTATACGGCCACTTTCAGTGTGACCTGTATGGCTGTTGACCAAGTATGCCTTGCAGTCACTTACGTGTTTAAGCAGAGGCCGCATACAACATGTGACTGGGCCGGCACGCAGATAGTATGGTGAAAAAACGGACCCGACGACAGGTTGTAGAGGACGCTAATAAAGGCAGTGCCATCATGGCACGCCCTCAATATTGTTGTCCGGGTGAAAATCTGAAAATATTTGCCCCGGGAGATTTTCGGGAGAGGCACTGAAATCCGGAAATCTCACGGAAAAATCGGGAGGGTCGGCAAGTATGCAGCTGAGCCGCATCAGAGTGGTCAAAGAGCCGCGGGTTGCCGACCCCTGACCTAGTATATACAATAATATAAACCAAGTCATTGTATTTCATTTAGGATTATTTCATATCTTCATTTAAATAAAAATATATTTTTATCTTTTTTAGATACAGTCAATAAATAATGTGAACATGTATCATAACATGGAAATCTAAGAGAACGTGTTGCGAATGAGGATGCTTGTGGACTGGGAATGTTTTGTTTGTTTGTTTTTTTACACATTTTTATTTTTAAAAAAAACAGTTTTTCCAACGTTTTAAATTTTAGACGATTTCTCTTCTTAGTTATTATTTCTCCGGCTGACAGCATTGAGGAGGTGGATTTGTTAATGTATGACAATTCTGTCGTACAAACGCGACATTTAACCTGCAGAAAATATGAATAGTAAACTAAGAATCATTTTGAAGAGATTTTGAATTCTACTAGATCAAGTGGAAACTTGGAGAGAACAGGCTGAAACGACAAGGAAATGAACACAAATACCTTTTTTTCCCGATATATTATCAAAATATTCCCACACGGCGGAAATCTTTCTTTTTGCCTGAGGCTGCTCCATGATCTCCGACGACGATAAATTACAAATGACCAACGACAGAAGTGCGGCGATTCTGTTGGCAGCAGCATCTCGTTGACAGATGCGCTTCCTTATAAACACAGTTTGGCGCGCAGGCGTCAGTTCGACACAGTTCGCGTATCGGTCACGTGACCGAATCAGCTCATGATCAGTCACGTGACTTTCTAAACACGGGGTTTTGCTCTATGAGCTCGACGCATGGGCCGATGCATCGGTGTTGGACCCATCACTAGTAAATATTTAAAATAATACGATAATGATGTTGAGATTTTACCAAGTGAATGTCAACATTGCTACACAAAACAAAATGCGGCAGAGTTATTACATTACCAGTAAATTACACATGTATATTAATGGCTGTAATTTTATGACGAAAACCCGTTTCCACCACTGAAAAAAATATATACCCCAATGGTAAGTCATAATTATGAGATACAACTCATAATTATGAGTTAAGAAAGTCGAATTTAGGGGAAATAACTACAAATGTGCGCTACATTCGTTAACCGTGTTACAAAAAAGATCAATTAGACTGATACATAATGTTGGATATAGAGAACCTACAAACCCTTTATTTATTGAGTCAAAAATATTAAAGTTCGATGATTTGGTAAAATTGCAAACAGCTAAAATGATGTACAAAGCAAACTATAACCTGCTACCAAAGAATTTACAATTCTTCTCAACTAAAAAGGAGAAATATAACCTTAGAGCAGTGGTTCTTAACCTTGTTGGAGGTACCAAACCCCACCAGTTTAATATGTACATTCACCGAACCCTTCTTTAGTGAAAAATAAAATGTTTTATTTTTTTTTGTTCAAATTCAAGACAATGTTGTATGTTTTTTTTACTAGTGCACAAAATGAACCGTGCATGAACATCACCTTGTTCAAAGAACAAAACCAACAAGTGCATGAACTCACAACAAATTACACACTTGCAAATCAGATGGAAAATTAGAGGGAACATTGTTTGGGGGTGTCCATAATACTTAGACTTAGACTTCCTTTTTATTGTCGTTCAAATGTTCAAATGTATTAGTAGATTGCACAGTACAGTACATATTCCGTACAACTGACCACTAAATGTTAACACCCGAATACGTTTTTCAACTTGTTTAATTAAGTCGGGGTCCACGTTAATCAATTCATGAGTCTGGTGTGTCTTGACCGCTGCGGCGGAGGCTCTGCCGAACCCCTGAGGCCGACTCACCAAACCCCTAGGGCTCGATCGAACCCAGGTTAAGAACCACTGCCTTAGAGGAAAATCTAATTTAAAACATTTATATGCACGTACAACACTTAGAACCTTTAGCATATCAGTATGTGGAATTAAATTATGGAATGGATTAAGTAATGAAGTTAAACATTGTACTGATATGATCCAGTTTAAGAGGTTGTTCAAATTAATAGTGCTTACAAAGTACAAAGAAGAAGAATTATGAGAATTACTTTCAACCTTATTGAAAATAAGATATTCTTCATCTCAGTATGTTAATAATGACTGAATTAATGGATTACATATTACAAAACTGTTGTATATACTAATTCACAGATGTCATTCTATTATAAAAAGGTCAGTAAATGATGTATATACAGTATTTGTAAACGCTCTGAAGTGGGAAAGGGGTAGGATTAAATAAGCTTTGCTTCTTCCTACTCCTTTTCGGACATGATGTAAAGTGATTGATATGAAATTGTGTGATGTAATATGCTGTAAGTGTGTTCATGTTCAAAATAAACGAAAGAAAGAAATAAAGGAAAAAATTACGAGATAAAAAGCATCAATTATGATATAAAAAAAAAGTCTTATTTATGAGAGAGAAAGTGGAAATGATGAGATACAAACTGCGCATGTGCTAGATTCTAAATAAGGTAAGTGTCAAATTTGTAAATGTTCTAGGTAATTCAATGGCTTTGATGTTATGAGCAAATGTATGACTTTTTATCTCACAGTAATGACTTTTTATCCTATAAATATGACTTATTATCCCATAACTATGACTTTTCATCCCACAATTGTCACTATATATCTCATAATTTCAACTCTATCTCATATTTATGACTTTTTACATTATGACTATCTGATCATTTCAACTTTTTTCTGAGAATTAACTATTTGTCCCATAATTATGACTTTTTAACTGATCATTGTGACTTTTTATCTTAAAATTATGACTTATGCCATAATTCTGACTTTATCTCATAATTTTGACTTACTATCTCATAATTTTGACTTTGTCTCCTAATTATGACTTTTTATCCCACAATTATGACTTTATATCATAATTTCGACTTTATATTTCATCATTTTGAATTTATATCTCATAATTACAACTTTTTTATATCATAATGATGACTTTTTATCTCATATCATCTTTCTATCGAATAATTGACTTTTTATCCTATAATTATGGCTTTCTAACTCATAAACTTGATTTTATATCTTATTATTATGACTTAACTTTGGGGTTTTACTTTTCTTTCATGCTTTAATGCCACAAAAGCAGGACTTTCTATCTCATACTTATGACTTTTTACCCCACAATTATGACTTTATATCATAATTTTGACTTTATATCTCATAATTTTGACTTTTTATATCATAATGATGAGTTTTTATCCCATAATTTCAGATTTCTATTGAATAATTGACTTTTTATCCTATAATTATGACGTTATATCATAATTTTGACTTTATAGCTCATAATTTTGAATTATATCTCATAATTACAACTTTTTATATCATAATGATTAGTTTTTATCTCATAATTTCAGATTTCTATCAAATAATTGACTTTTTATCCTATAATTTTGACTTTCTAACTCATAATTTAGATTTTATATCTTATCATTATGACTTAACTTTGGGTTTTTACTTTTCTTTCATGGTTTAATGCCACAAAAGCAGGACTTTCTATCTCATAATTATGACTTTTTATCCCACAATTATGATTTTATATCATAATTTTGACTTTAGGTTTCATCATTTTGACTTTTTATATCATAATGATGAGTTTTTATCCCATAATTTCAGATTTCTATTGAATAATTGACTTTTTATCCTATAATTATGATGTTATATCATAATTTTGACTTTATAGCTCATAATTTTGAATTATATCTCATAATTACAACTTTTTATATCATAATGATTAGTTTTTATCTCATAATTTCAGATTTCTATCGAATAATTGACTTTTTATCCTATAATTATGACTTTCTAACTCATAATTTAGATTTTATATCTTATCATTATGACTTCACTTTGGGGTTTTACTTTTCTTTCATGCTTTAATGCCACAAAAGCAGGACTTTCTATCTCATAATTATGACTTTTTATCCCACAATTATGATTTTATATCATAATTTCGACTTTAGGTTTCATCATTTTGACTTTTTATATCATAATGATGAGTTTTTATCCCATAATTTCAGATTTCTATTGAATAATTGACTTTTTATCCTATAATTATGACGTTATATCATAATTTTGACTTTATAGCTCATAATTTTGAATTATATCTCATAATTACAACTTTTTATATCATAATGATTCGTTTTTATCTCATAATTTCAGATTTCTATCGAATAATTGACTTTTTATCCTATAATTATGACTTTCTAACTCATAATTTAGATTTTATATCTTATCATTATGACTTAACTTTGGGGTTTTACTTTTCTTTCATGGTTTAATGCCACAAAAGCAGGACTTTCTATCTCATAATTATGACTTTTTATCCCACAATTATGATTTTATATCATAATTTCGACTTTAGGTTTCATCATTTTGACTTTTTATATCATAATGATGAGTTTTTATCCCATAATTTCAGATTTCTATTGAATAATTGACTTTTTATCCTATAATTATGACGTTATATCATAATTTTGACTTTATAGCTCATAATTTTGAATTATATCTCATAATTACAACTTTTTATATCATAATGATTAGTTTTTATCTCATAATTTCAGATTTCTATCGAATAATTTACTTTTTATGCTATAATTATGACTTTCTAACTCATAATTTAGATTTTATATCTTATCATTATGACTTAACTTTGGGGTTTTACTTTTCTTTCATGGTTTAATGCCACAAAAGCAGGACTTTCTATCTCATAATTATGACTTTTTATCCCACAATTATGATTTTATATCATAATTTCGACTTTATGTTTCATCATTTTGAATTTATATCATAATTACAACTTTTTTTATATCATAATGGTGACTTTTTATCTCATTTCATCTTTTTATCAAATAATTGACTTTTTTATCCCATAATTATGACTTTTTAACTCATCCTTTTGATTTTATATCTTATCATTATGACTTAACATTGGGGTATTACTTTTTGTTCATGCTTTAATGCCACAAAAGCAGGGCTTTTCCTCTGTAAAGTTAGGATTGCTTTTACTCTGTAATACAGTATTACAACTTTGACCACAATTGTTTCTCGTAAAATGTATTTATTTTTGTAATGTAGTAAAATGCACTTTTTATGGTGAAATTCACACTTCATAGTAGAATTTTAAATATGGCAGTTTTACCTGATACTTAGGAGTCCAAGAATTGTCCTTAAAAGAAATGTACAGATGTGTGTAAAACTTATAGGATATATTTACAAACAGGAACCTCCCTCATCTGGAGCACGTCGTCAATATCTGGTCTTACTTCCTCCGATGTTTCACGCCATCCTCCGCTGCTCTCGTCCCGTCTCCTCCAGTCTGTCCTTTCCCCGCCCCCTGTCCCGCATGGACCCGCAGCGTCCCGTGGAGGACGCCATTAGGGCCAAACTGTCTGCCGCCTTCAAACCCACCCACTTGGAGGTGAACAACGAAAGCCACATGCACGCCGTGCCCCCCGGCTCCGAATCTCACTTCCGCGTCTTGGTGGTCAGCTCGCTGTTTGAGGGCGCGTCTCTGCTCCAGCGCCACCGCCTGGTCAACGAGGCGTTGAAGGCGGAGCTAAGCGGGTGTGTTCACGCCTTGGCCATCCAGGCGAAGACGCCCGAGCAATGGGGCATCGACCCGGCCCTGGCCAAGAGCCCTCCGTGCTTGGGGGGCTCCCGAGGAGACCCCACTATGGAGGACAAACTGAAGGCTGGACGTTGACGTCTCCTTCTTGCTATCGGACTTTCTACTCATCGCATTTGCTTCTTTTTTTAATATCATTTTGACATCTTAATAAAAATATAAACACACAGGTAGTGATATTTGTCTGTTTATATTGTACATAAAAACAATATTCATACCTCAATTGTCCCTCAAAATAAATTAACGCCTTCAAATACACGTTCATTTATAAAGTTAAAGTACCAATGATTGTCACACACACACTAAGTGTGGTGAAATTTGTCCTCTGCATTTGACCTATCCCCTTGGGGAGCAGTGGGCAGCAGCGGCGCCGCGCCCGGGAATCATTTTGGTGATTTAACCCCCCAATTCCAACCCTTGATGCTGAGTGCCAAGCAGGGAGGTAATGGGTCCCATTTTTATAGTCTTTGGTATGACTCGGCTGGGATAAAAGTAGTGGAATGGCCTTCTCACGGAACCATCCATCCATCCATCCATCCATTTTCTACCGCTTGTCCCTTTTGGGGTCACGGGGGGTGCTGGAGCCTATCTCAGCTGCATTCAGCATAATGGCATAATTACTACTAGTGCACTCATTTAATGGCATAATTACTAATAGTGCACTCGTTAAATGGCATAATTACTATAGTGCACTCATTAAATGGCATAATTACTACTAGTGTACTCATTACATTGCATAATTACTACTAGTGCACTCATTAAATAGCATATTTACTATAGTGCACTCATTAAATGGCATAATTACTACTGGTGCACTAATAAATTGCATAATTACTACTAGTGCTCTCATTAAATAGCATATTTACTATATTTATACTCATTAAATGGCATACTTACTATAGTGCACTCATTAAATGGTATAACTACTACTAGTGCACTCATTAAATGGCACAATTACTACTAGTGCACTCAAAAATGGCATAATTACTACTAGTGCACTCATTAAATTGCCTAATAACTACTAGTGCACTCATTAAACGGCATAATTACTATTAGTGCACTCATTACCTGACATGTTAGCTACTTCTCTTTGTTTATAATGTCTATTTTCTATTTCCTGCTGGATCTACTCTCTATTTTATGCTGCTGCTGTCACATATACTGTAATATTGTACATGGTCACTGGTATATATTGTATATATCTTATAGACATAATATAATATATCTGTATATATATATTATTCTGTACACATATTATGTATATATTCGTATATATGTTAGATTTTTTTTATCGCTATATTAGTCTATTTATACCTGCATTGTCCTTTCCATCCTTACTTTTTCCATCATTCTAACTGAGCTACTCTGTTGAACAATTTCCCTTGTGGATCATTAAAGTTTGTCTAAGTCTAAGTCTAATTAAGTGGCATAATTACTGCTAGTGCACTCAATAAATGGCATAATTACTATAGTGCACTCGTTAAATGGCATAATTACTACTGGTGCACTCATTAATTGGCATAATTATTACTGGTGCTCTCATTAAATGGCATAATTACGACTAGCGCACTCAATAAATGGCATAATTACTATAGTGCACTCATTAAATGGCATAATTACTATTAGCACACTCATTAAATTGCATAATTACTACTAGTGCACTCATTAAATGGCATATTTACTACTGGTGCACTCATTAGACGGCATTCTTACTATAGTGCACTCATTAAATGGTATAACTACTACTAGTACACTCATAAATTGCATAATTACTACTAGTGCACTCAATAAATGGCATAATTACTATAGTGCACTCATTAAATGGCATAATTACTATTAGTGCACTCATTAAATGGCTTAATTACTACTGGTGCACTCATTAAATGGCATAATTACTACTGATGCACTCATTAAATGGCATAATTTTTTTATTTATTTTTTTTTATTTTTTATTTTTTATTTTTTTATTTTTTTTTTATTATCAACAATACAATTGTTCAAATGCAACAATACATATACGTAATGATAACTTGAGATACGAAAGAATGCAGAAAAATGGAGGGGAAGAAAGAGAAGCAACCTTAACCTTGTAGATTGTTATAGTAACAATAGGTTAAGCTTTGTCAGTGTGCCATGTGTTATACCCAGTTTATCCTAGGGCAACAACGTTAATATATGTTTGATGAAACGTGATTATGTGCATGAGTGTATGTGTGCATATGTACTTGTATATGTACAGTATGTGTATGTGTGCTTGTACAGTGAATGTATATGTACAGTATGTGTATATGTGTGTACAGCGAATGTATATGTACAGTATGTGTATACAGTATGTGTGTTTGAACAGTGAATGTATATGTACAGTATGTGTAAATGTGTGTTTGTACAGTGAATGTATATGTACAGTATATGTATGTGTGTGTTTGTACAGTGAATGTATGTGTAGTATGTGTATGTGTGTGTTTGTACAGTGAATGTATATGTACAGAATGTGTATATGTATGTTTTTACAGTGAATGTATATGTACAGTATGTGTATACAGTATGTTTGTATAATGAATGTGCGTGTGGATGTACGAACTTTGAGTGTGTAAATATGTACTGTATTTATTTGTATATGTATGTGGGAGCGTAGGTACCTATGTATGTGTGTATGTATGTGTGTGAGTATATGTGAATTTGCATGTACAATACATTTGACTCCCAGTGTGTGCGGGAGCCAGAGTACGGCCCCAGCCTCCCCGAGAGCCCATCCCACAAACAGTAGGTGTGGTGCCCAGGGAACCAGGGGCCACCGCCCCCACGCAGCCAAGCCGGACAGCGACAGGAACCCCAGAGCCTGGCCCACCGTGCCGCCCACAAGGGCCAGCAGCAGGCCGCAGACAGACGCACCCGGCAGAGGACAAGGCACGAGAAAAACAGGGGGCAGCCAGACCCCAAGCCAGCGAGAGACCACACCCCACACGGACAGAAAGGCGGGACGCCCCGCCCGAGGGGCCCGGAGACCCCCCGCAACCGGACGGGAAGACCGCCCCCGCCCCACCGGCAACAGGGCCCCCAGGAGCCCCCCCCCACCCCCGGAGAGCGCGGCGAGGCCAGCCCACGGCCACCCCACCCAAGCCGGCCGCCACAGGACCACCCAGCACGGGGCCACAGGAACCACCCACCCCACCCGCAGGGACCCCAACGATGGAGATGGAACAACCAGCAACCGCCCCGCCGAGTCCCCCCCCCCGAGGTAGGGGAATAAATAAATAAAATAAATAAATACATAATAATAATATTAATAAAATATATTTTTTTAAAAAAGGGGAAAAAAATAAATAAATAAATAATTAAATCTATTTATAAAAAAAATAAATAAATAAATAAATAAATAAAAAAAGAATTAAAAGAAGATCACAGACATGCTGACACACAAGGTCGCTACCCCAACAACTGGCCGACTCGCAGCACCTCGGAATACCCTGCAGCACCAAGCCACCACAGTAGACGCAGGGACCAGACCCAGCAGGCCCCAACCAAGACGGCCACCCGGAAGGGATGGACGGCGGGACCCAGGAGCTCCAGACACGCAGTCCGGATGCAGTAGCCTGAGGCGCCAACCCCCACCCGACAGGCAGGCCCAGAACGTACCCCCAGAAATATACATACATATATATATACATACACATAAACATACACATGTACACATACACGCACATACACATGCATACACATACACATATATATACATACATACATACATACATACATACATACATACATACACACACACACACACACACACATACACATACACATACACAGTTTGTCAGCCCCGACAACCACCACGCGCGCGCGCTGCCACCAGTCACAACATCAGCCACCCCCCTGCACCAGACCCAGCAGCCACGGGCGCCCACACCACAAACAAACGGCAGCAGAAACAGCAGCCACAACACCCACAGACAGCCAGCACCACCCAATCAAATCAAAACGATCAAAAAATAAACCGCGACCGGCAACCACACGCCAGCAGGATCACAGATACCAGCCAGCGCCAGCCCGCCAGCAAGCCCAAACGCCAACACGCAAACAAGAGACACCAACACCCCCCCCCCCGCCAAAAGACCCCACCACCCCAACCCAAACCCGCACAAACACACCACCGCCCAAACAACCGAGACACAGTATTCAGACCAGACACGGGCGCCGCGCCGCCACCACATCAAGTCGCCAACAGAGACCCCACCGCGCAAGGTCGGGCCACACGGGCACGGACCCCACCCAACAGGAAGCGAGACCCGCGCGACGCCACACACAAATAAAAAATAAAATAAAATAAAATAAAAATAAATAAATAAATAAATATATATATATACATATATACATACACATACATACACATACACATACATACATACATACACACATATATATATATATATATATATATATACATACACACATATACACATAAAAAAAATAAAAAAATAATAATAATAATACATTAATAAAAGCCTGGCAGGCCACCAGAACGCAGTCCCCGGAATCCGCGCCGGCCGACGAGGCAATGAGGGGTGCGCCGAACCCCAACCCCCCCACATGGGGGGGTTGGGCATAATTACTACAAGTGCACTCGTTAAATGGCATAATTACTACTGGTGCACTCATTAAATGGCTTAATTACTACTGGTGCACTCTTTAAATGGCATAATTACTACTAGTGCACTCATTAAATGGCATAATTACTACTAGTGCACTCATTTGCCATTTGGAACTCTTTCTACCAAACATTTCAATTAACATTTATGCCAATATATTGGAAGGCTAATTAATTAGCAACTTTTCACCATATATTTGACAAGTACTGTCATGTTTTTAGCATTATTATGATTTTTTTTTTTTTGCTGAATTTTGCAATAAACCGTTTTCCTGCACAATACAGTACAGTCACACTTTTTTGTATATGTTTTAAAAAGTTAGAATTACACCTGAACTTTGACAATAAACTCCCGATTACAGATGTAGAATACCGAACGTGATATTCCTCTTTGTTGTGTGTAATGAATGTGGCGGTAATAAAGAAATTAAATGATTAATTTTATGACCAG
>NC_084750.1:2682862-2697862 GCF_033978785.1 Entelurus aequoreus
CTACATGCGCTATGAATACGCACTGCTGATTGGCTGATAATGCTTCGTGTGTACCAATCAGATGGTTGTGTGGGTGGGACAATGCTGCGTGTGTACCAATCAGATGGTTGTATGGGTGGGACAATGCTGCGTGCTGAGACAGAGGCAGAGGAGCAAAGCAACTTGTTAAGACTTTAGCAGCTAAAGTTAGCTTTAGCTTAGAAACTCGTTCGGTACACCCCCGTACCGAACCGAAAGCCCCGTACCGAAACGGTTCAATACAAAACACATACCGTTACACCCCTAGCAGATACAAATGACACATTCATGTTTTTGTGTAATGATGACAACGTATGCTAACGCGGACGATTGACTAGTTGATGGTTGATGGTTTTCTTTTCAAATGTTCGTTCATAGCCGTTGTGCTGCTATGATAGGCCATTTACGCTCGACACAGTGTGCATACAACAACATTATTAGGCTGTGTAATGAAATACTCCCACACTTTTGACGACTTTTGGCGTGCGTTTTTCCCCTCGCTCGCACAGTCTGCTTTGCGCTCCGCCATGACGGTAGTGTGACGTAATTATGCGACGCGTCGACACACAAAAACGGCGTCGACGTATTTACATAACCGATGACGTCGACTACGTCGACGCGTCGTTTCAGCCTTAGTTCTAACTTCATGGCTAAATTGCTATGTCCGCGTTCCTCTCTTCGTCTCTGGCTTTCAAACTGGATACAAGAGGGTTCACTCTGTGCGTCACTCTCAGCCCCCCGAGTATGTTTATTTGACAGTAGAATTACATGGCCAGAGTGAAGCATCTTGTCAGCCATCCCCAATCAGAATACACGGACTTCGCCTCGCTAGCCGAGAGATTATAGCTAGTGAGGAACATGGATAAATACCAATAAAATATAATTATAAAGCCAAATGTTTCTTTGTGGGAATATTTCATCTTCAAACTAAATGAGCAATATGAGCCCATCAGCACGGATGCTGTGATGGCGTTGTCAACAAAGAAGACAACAAAACAAACCACCTGACCCAGTTTTTCCAACTGTGTAAAAACTGCCCTTGAAGATGTTCAATATTTAATTGAGATGCAATTTTACTAACAGAGATTGAGATTCCATTTCATGTTTGTTTACTTATTTAGGATAATGAAGTTATTGACCTTCCAATTACAATGGTGGAAATACTACATTTATTATGTTTGAAAGACTTATTTGCAGTATCATTATTATATATTAGAGTTGCATTACTGCATAATTTGGCCACAGTTAATGTAAACTTTTCAACATTGTCTTTGTCAAATGCTTATAATTTTTTTTCTGTACAGACATAGTACGCTTTTGATTATAAATAACGACGTGATGTGGGACATGGGCATTAAATGAGTTTTTCCATCCTGATGTGGACCAAATCTGATGCCAAGTTGTAAGATTTGAAGCACTTTAGGACTATCTCAAACTTGTCTTTTCTAAAATAAATCTGTACAGCAGATGTAGATAATGTACATCAACAATGTGATTTGTCTGAGTGGCTGGACAGGACAGGACGGTGTGAAAGAAAAAGTAAACGGAGCCATAGTCACACTAAAGGTGTACTCACTTTAGCCACCAGATGGCGGTGTTGCAGCATTACATGATTTCTGTTTACTCCTGTTTAATGTGTGTGTGTGTGAGTTAGCGATATATATTTACGTTTTGATTCTGTGCCCTGCTAAATCTTTTTTAAAGTAGTATTTTCATGTGTATGGAATATGTTCATGGCCAGTAGATAAATAAGGTATTGTTTTTCTTTTGGTGAAGTCATATGTTCTGTCTTGTCCAAGACTACATTTACACAGATTGATTGATTGAAACTTTTATTAGTAGATTGCACAGTACAGTACATATTCCGTACCATTGACCACTAAATGGTAACACTCGAATAAGTTTTTCAACTTGTTTAAGTCGGGGCCCACGTTAATCAATTCATGGTACAAATATATACTATCAGCATAATACAGTCATCACACAAGTTAATCATCAGAGTATGTACATTGAATTATTTACATTATTTACAATCCGGGGGGTGGGATGTGGAGGGGGTTGGGGCGGGGGGCTTAGATTGGGTTGCTATCAGCATACTTCAGTCATCAACAATAGTATTATCTGAGAAATGGTCATTGTAACAGTGTAGGTCTCACTTGGTAGGATATGTACAGCGAGCGGTGAACATAGTGAGCTCAGAAAGCATAAGAACAAGTATATACATTTGATTATTTACAATCCGGGGAGGTGGGATGTGGAAGGGGGAGGGTTTTAGTCTAGGGTTGTAGTTGCCTGGAGGTGTTTTTTTAGTGAGGTTTTGAAGGAGGATAGAGATGCACTTTCTTTTACACCTGTTGGGAGTGCATTCCACATTGATGTGGCATAGAAGGAGAATGAGTTAAGACCTTTGTTAGATTGGAATCTGGGTTTAACGTGGTTTGTGGAGCTCCCCCTGGTGTTGTGGTTATGGCGGTCATTTACGTTGTGTATCAGGGAGGTGTAGCGAAATTTATAGACTAGGCTCAGTGCAAGTTGTTTTACTCTGTCCTCCACCCTGAGCCAGCCCACTTTGGAGAAGTGAATTGGATTGAGGTGTGATCTGGGGTGGAGGTCTAGAAGTAACCTGACTAGCTTGTTCTGGGATGTTTGGAGTCTAGATTTGAGGGTTTTGGAGGGCCTGGGGTACCAGGAGGTGCATGCGTAATCGAAAAAGGGTTGAATGAGAGTTCCCGCTAGAATCTTCATGGTGCTTTTGTTGACCAGAGAGGAGATTCTGTAGAGAAATCTTGTTCGTTGGTTGACCTTTTTGATTACCGTGGTTGCCATTTTATCACATGAAAGATTATCCTCTAGAATGAACCTAGGTAGGTGACTTCATCTTTCCTGGTGATAAAAATGTCATCCACTTTAATATTGAAGTCACTGACTTTCTTAAGGTTGATTTGGGACCCAAATAGGATGGATTCCGTTTTACCGTGTCAAAGTGGCCCAAATCGGCCCAAAATGTTTCCCCCAGCTGACTGTTTGCACTGCAAGTAAAATGTGATATTTATCAGACTCCAGTGTAAACGCGCACAGGTCCCAATGTGGCCTCGACGTCACTGGCATGCGCAGTTCGAAAAAGTGAAGCCAAAGGAATTTTCCGTAAATGAACAAGGAAGTGGCTACTACTACAAAATAAATTAAAAGTCGCTACCATAGATATGGTCACCACACCCTTAAAATTAGTGTTATTTTCCCTGAAAATAAATAAAAGTAATACAATGGATGAATGGATGTAAATAGTGTAATATATTTGGGAGTGTTGTAATCTTTTTATTACTGTTAAGTAGAGGAGACACGGACATCAGCATACATCTACGTTAGCTTTATTTTTCATCTCACTTCTAAGCAAATGCACCACAGTGTAATTCCAGTCTTTCAACAATTGCTATTTCTTCGGAAGAAAAATGTAAAATAGACTTTGCTCATGACTATTTACATTGTAGATTGTCACTGAAGGCATCAAAACTATGAGTGAACACATGTGGGGTGAAATAATAACTGAAAACATGTTTTATATTCTAGTTTCTTCAAAATAGCCACCCTTTGCTCTGATTACTGCTTTGCACACTCTTGGCATTCTCTCGATGAGCTTCAAGCACACCTGTGAATTGAAAACCATTTCAGGTGACTACCTCTTGAAGCTTACAACCATTTGAAATACTTTCGACAGTTCAAGACTTACAATAATTTGAAAATAGCACTGCACGCTGACGTCTACGGTCTAAAAAAATGATTTGTAAACGTCCTACAGGCTGTAATTTGCCGAGGTCTGAGCCACACATACGTCTATCTACACAAGTCTTGTATTTGCACCTTTACCCAGATCCTCACCAACAGCACTCTAACTATGAAGCAGCCTTACAGTTTGGTGGAAAGTGCCGACGCATTAATTAGTGCTGTCAAATGGACTTTTAACCACTGGCGTCCTCTGTAAATAAATGATAAATGGGTTATACTTGTATAGCGCTTTTCTACCTTCAAGGTACTCAAAGCGCTTTGACAGTACTTCCACATTTACCCATTCACACACACATTCACACACTGATGGCGGGAGCTGCCATGCAAGGCGCTAACCAGCAGCCATCAGAGGCAAAGGGTGAAGTGTCTTGCCCAAGGACACAACGGACGTGACTAGGAAGGTAGAAGGTGGTAGTAAAAATTGGTGTTCTTTCCCCCCAAAAATGTCTGACTAGCAAAAGAAAAACGGAGTCTGATCCTCGGGAGGTTTTGTGGAAAAGGCCATGAGAACACGGCAGTGCTACTGTATGTTTCGCAGCTGTGTGCGATGCACTTCATCAATAATACAAATACGTGAAGACACACACTTACACACGGTCAGCAGCCAACAGGATGATGTCATCTCCGGTTTTTGATAGCGATTACTGTGATTCACTCACCCTGGGAGTAGTAAGTGAAAGAACCGTAAGGTCAGAGTATCCGGTGTGTGTCACGTTTGTTCCGAGGTTTTAAAGCCCCACTTAAGAACTTTCAGTTTTGGTTGACTTTGGCGGCGCCAGTGGACCAAAGCGGTAGTGTTTTGCCAGAATAAGGCCACATTTCCCATGAGCATTTGGCCGCACTATAAAATATCCAAATATGCGGGGCCAATTTTGATATTCTTTATTTTCAAAACCAATATAGATTTTTTTTTTTTTTTACTTCGGGCTCTCCTTAAGTTTGGCCCCAGTGACCAGGAAAGGTCTGTCATAAAAATGTTAAAAACAAGACATATATATATATTTTAATTTTTTTTCAACGCTTAAATGTCTTGATCAACTTCATATCCATCTGTCGATGGATATGATTTATATATGTGTGTATGTATACATATATGTTTATGTATGTATGCATGTGTAAATATGTAGTATATATTAGTGGTGTCCCGATACCAATATTTTGGTACCGGTACAAAAATTATTTCGATACTTTTCGGTACTTTAAGATACTTTTCTAAATAAAGGGGACCACAAAAAATGGCATCATTGGCTTTATTTGAACAAAAAATCTTACGGTACATTAAACATATGTTTCTTATTGCAAGTTTGTCCTTAAATAGAATAGTGAACATACTGGACATCTTTTCTTTTAGTAGTAAGTACGCAAACAAAGGCTCCTAATAAGTCTGCTGATGTATGCAGTAACATATTGTGTCATTTTCCATTCTATTATTTTGTCAAATTTATGAAGGACAAGTGGTAGAAAATGAATTATTTATCTACTTGTTCATTTACTGTTAATATCTGTTTACTTTCTCTTTTAACATTTTCTATATATACTTCTGTTAGAATTTAATAATCATTTATTCTTCTGTTGTTTGGATGCTTTGCATTAGTTTTGGATGATAGCACACATTTGGGTATCAATCCGATACCAAGTCGTTACAGGATCATACATTGGTCCTATTTAGAGATGTCCGATAATATCGGTCTGCCGATATTATCGGCCGATAAATGCGTTAAAATGTAATATCGGAAATTATCGGTATCGTTTTTTAAAATTATCAGTATCGTTTTTTTTTGTTGTTTTTTTAATTAAATCCACATAAAAAACACAAGATACACTTACAATTAGTGCACCAACCCAAAAAACCTCCCTCCCCCATTTACACTCATTTACACTCATTCACACAAAAGGGTTGTTTCTTTCTGTTATTAATATTCTGGTTCCTACATTATATATCAATATATATCAATACAGTCTGCAAGGGATACAGTCCGTAAGCACACATGATTGTGCGTGCTGCTGGTCCACTAATAATACTAACCTTTAACAGTTAATTTTACAAATTTTCATTAATTACTAGTTTCTATGTAACTGTTTTTATATTGTTTTACTTTCTTTTTTATTCAAGAAAATGTTTTTAATTTATTTATCTTATTTTATTTGATTAATTTTTTTTTAGAAAGTACCTTATCTTCACCATACCTGGTTGTCCAAATTAGGCATAATAATGTGTTAATTCCACGACTGTATATATCGGTTGATATCGGTATCGGTTGATATCTGTATCGGTAATTAAAGAGTTGGACAATATCGGCATATCGGATATCGGCAAAAAGCCATTATCGGACATCCCTAGTCCTATTCAAAGTCCTCATGTGTCCAGGGACATATTTCCTGAGTTTGTAAACATAGTATAACTTTTTTAAAAACAAAAGAAGATTGATGTAATAATGGTAGTATCGATCAGATACGCTCCTGTACTCGGTATCATTACAGTGGATGTTAGGTGTCGATCCACCAATGGCGTTTGTTTACATTGTGACGCCGGTGAGCTACGGTGTGTAGTGAAGCATGTTTAGCTATTCCTCGTCCTGCAGGGATGATACTTGTAAGAAACTTACTTTATTTGTCCCCATGGAGGCGGGGATTAGTAATTTAGAAAAAGCTAAAACACTGCAGACAGCGGATGAACTTTAGCCGCTAGCTAGCTAGCCAGCCATGTCTTAAAGCACCTCTTCTGGTGGACGTTTCAGTCAGTGTTATAACTTCACTTTTATTGTTAGTTTTTAAGCCAAAATGCGTCCTTCTCAATTTTCTGTCTACACACATTGTCTGTTTGTAAGTACTCCGTGATTGTGCGCTGCCGAACACGCTCGTCTGCTCGTAAACCAGCAATGACACGACGTGACAATGACGGGGGTACGGGGGAGTGGGGGACGGGTGGTGGACTGGTACTTTTCAGAGGCGGTATAGTACCGAATTTGATTCATTAGTATCGCGGTACTATACTAATACCTGTATACCGTACAACCCTAATATACATATGTATGTTTGTATATCTGTGTGTATGTATGTATGTGTGTATATATGTATGTGTGTATATATATATATATATATATATATATATATATATATATATATATATATATATATATATATATAAACAGAATAGAATAATTTACTTCATCCCTTCCATGTTTCTGACCATACACTCCTGTTCTACAGCGCTTACGTGTAGGAAGCCGCGCCAAGATCCTGCCTGTGGTGCAGCAGGTCTTAGGTCCAGGATATCATCAAGACTTTCATGGCCAACATGGAGCAGCAGCTCAAACCTCTGAGCGACAACTTCCTCGCTCAGGTCGAAGCCCTCACTGACCTGATAGAGACCTTCTCCAAGCAGGTGAGGGACCAGACCAAGGCCCTGTTTCCCCTCAGTGCGCGCACTTAGATCACAATGGGTTTAGAGTCACCAGCATTCTTCTTCTTCTCTTTCTTCTTCTCCTTCTTTTCCTCCTCCTTCTTCTTCTTCTCATTCTTTTTCTTCTTCTTTTTTTCTTCTTTTTCTCCTCCTCCTTCTTATTCTTATTCTTTTCCTTCTCCCTCTCCTACTCCTTCTTTTTCATCTCCTTCTTCTTCTCCTTCTTCTTCTCCTTCTTCGTTGTCTTCTTCTTCTTCTTCACCTTGTTCTTCTTTTCCTTCCCCTTCTTTTTCTTCTTTTTCTTTGTCTTTTTCGTCGTCTTCTTCTTCTTCACCTTCTTCTTATTCCTTGCCTTTGTGTTCTTCTTTTTCTTTGTCTTCTTCTTGTCTTTCTTCTTCTTCTCCTTCTCCTTCTCTTTTTTTCTCCTTCGTCTCTTTCTTTTTCTCTGCCTTCTTCTCTTTCTCATTTTCCTTTTCCTTCTTTTTTCTCTTTTATTCTATTCCTCCTCCTTCTTCTCATCCTCATCCTCCTTTATTGCTTCAACACAAAACGATCATAATAAATAGTAAAAAAAAGAAGATATATTTTTTCATCAATTTGTACATTTTATTTTTATAATATAATAAATGAAATCAACATCATTTTTTTCTTTCAAATATGCACCACAAAAAGAAAACATTTATTTATTTCAAGCACATCTTTATGTAAGAAAAATATTTCAAATAATCATAACATAAAGTAAATACTGTATACTCACTGTATATAAATTATTTAATAAATACAAATAAAGAACAATGTAAAAAATACATTTTGATGAATTCTGATGTTAAAAAATATGCCTATTAAAAAGCTAGGAAAAAGTAAAACAAATAAACATATATAGTAGGAATAATAATTTCTGTGCACAATACAAATTTAAATATCATTATATCCCGTAATCGCTACATTTTTAGTTGTTGCGCACAGTAAAAGTTTTGAAAAATAAACATATGGACAAATAAATAAACCAGTATAATAAATAAGAATGACAAAAAACAATAGATTTTTTGCGCTAGCAAGGCAGCTTTTAGGTATGATTCTTGGACAAAGCAAATAAAAAGTCCCTCTGCAAACAAAGCAGAAGAGCAATTAGCAGCAAAATAGCTCATTATTGTCAATCAATCCCTGAGCTGCTGAGGTATTGATCGGAGGAAAGAAAAGGTATGAAGAAGTGATGCAGTGCTGAGTCTCAGAGCGCTGAGGGAGACAATGACTTGTTGTCTGCTCGCTGACAAAACAACAAAATCACTAGTCTTCCACGCCGCCGCTGGACGCCTCCATCGTGAAGGTCTTCCTCCTCCTCCTCCTCCATTGTTTGTGTTGCCTCCAGCCTGCGCCAGATGAAGAATCTTGCCACAAAAATGTAACAAAACACTCCTTAAGCGCTTGATTGAAATGTACAGTGTGTGTCTTTGCGTGTGTGTCTTTGCGTGTGTGTCTTTGCGTGTGTGTCTGCGTGTGTGTCTGCGTGTGTGCGTGAGTGTCTACGTGTGTGCGTGCGCTTTATGTCAGCATCTTCAGCGCTCCAACCTTGGCTGAAGGCCGACTCGTGGCCTTCTCCTTCTCCTTGCAGATAAGATGAATACATGTTTTTCTTCTTGCAAACGCTTTACTGCACACTCACTCAGGGCCCGCTACATAATTTTCTATGGCCCGGCACATCATTTTCTATTACCTGCCACATCATTTTCTATTACCTGCCACATCATTTTATAAGGCTGGCACATCATTTTATATGGCCCCCCACATCATTTAAATGGCCCGCCACATCATTTTATATTACCCGCCACATAATTTATAAGGCCCACCACATCCTTTTATATGGCCCGCCACGTCATTTTGTATGGCCCGCTACATCATTTAAAATAGCCCGCCACATCATTTTGTATGACCCCCACGTCATTTTGTTTGGCCCGCCACGTCATTTCATAATGCCCGTCACATCACTTAAATGTCCCGCCACATCATTTTATATGGTTTGCCACAACATTTTAGATGGCCCGCCACGTCATTTTATATGGCCCGCCACGTCATTTTATATGGGTTGCCACGTCATTTAAAATGGCCCGCCACATTATTTTATGTTACCCACCACGTCATTTACATGGCCCACTCCACCATTTTATTTGGACTGCCACATCATTTTATATGGCCCGCGAATGGCTGAAAAAAATATACATCAATAAAGTACTTAAGAGTTTCTTACTAAAAGTATTTGTTCTTTCCATTTTGACAGAATAGAATATATGTGCTGCATGCAATTACATATTTTTTAAACCTAAACATTATCTAATAATTCAACAAACATATTATCATACATTTCCCCCCAAATTTTTGTAAATTAATATTTAAATACCTGCTTGACTTACAGTTTCAAAGCAAGTTACCCATCACATTTGAAAAAATTATAATATTAGATAATAGGTTTTAGGGTAAAATTCTGGCGACTGAGCTGACAGTTTTTAACCGGAAAATCCAGTGTTTTTACATGGCCTGCCAGATCATTTTTTACAGCATATTACCGCTAATGTAAATGGAAAAATATTACCACTGTTTTTTCGTGCAAAAATTCTAGCAATTGAGCTACCAGTTTTTTACCATAAAATAAACATGGTACTGTTTTTCTATTTCCAATAATACACCGGAAAAACAACAATTGTAGAATTTAAAAAACATTGATACTTTTCTTTTTATTCCATTTTCAGTAAAATGCGGTAAAGAAATCACGGTAAATTTGACTGTAAAATTCTGGTGACTGAGCTGACAGTTTTTTAATGTAAAATTTATGGTGTTTTTACAGCATATTACTGCAAATGGAAAAACTGTATCACAGTTTTTATGCAATAAAATTCTGGCAACCAAGCATCCAGTTTTTGTTACTGTAAAAAATGGTGGTAGAGTTTTTCTATTTACAGTAATACATTGGGGAAACAACAAACGTAGAATTTTACCGTTACATTTAAAAAAAAAAGTACAAAAAGTAAAAAAACAAAACATTCATTTTATTGTGAAATTCTGGCGCCTGAGCTGTCAGTTTTTTACTGTAAAATTTACAGATTAAATAGATGATTAATATAATTGGATATTAAGAGTATGTAAATGTTAATTTCTTACTTTTTTTGTTTTTACTTACGTGACAGCCTTCTTAAAGTTTTGTAATCAATCATAAATATCAAGCAGCTAAAATCCGCCAAATATGGATAAGTGTGGGGAGAGGAGAGTGTTTTGCATTTTTCCCATTCTATTTAAATGGGTGTCATTTTGAACTATGTGTTGTGCTTGGACTTTTTTTGTAATATCCACAAATTGAGCAGGTTGTGCTTTGTGCGACAATGTTTGTAGACTTTTTGCGTTGGCTGCATTTTTTTTTGTGTGTCATGACTAGGGAAGTTTGTTTGGATTGGGTCATACAAGTGAATGCTGTTCTGTGTTCACTTCAAACACAATTCATGGTCATTGACTTGAAGATGGCGGAAAAGTTGCAGGCTATTTAAATGGGTGTAATTTTGAACACAGTAATGTGTTGTGCTTGGACCTTTTTTCTAATGTGTATGTGCGACCATGTGTGTTGGCTTTTTGTGTTGTTTTTTTTGCGCCATGCGTGGGAAGGGGAAAGTTTGCATTGCGTCATAGCAGGGTTGTTCGGTATATCTGTACTAATAAAGTACCGCGATATTTGAAAAGTACCGGTACCGTTCTTTCATCTAAGTGGCGGTGACTACAGAGCCGAGGCACATGATGTTGAGTGTGTCAAAACGCACAAACAAAGTGCATTCAAGCAATAACATCGTGGTGGGGAAGATTGGCAAAAAAACCCGACAATTCTACTGGTTAATAGTGTGGAGGTATTTGGGCTTCAAAACCAACGGTAAAGGTGACTCTTTAAACAACGAAGCGCCGCAATTCAAGTGTTGCTTTGAAACACGCCTCGCCAAATGTGGCGATTAGTATTACCACCTTTGCTTCAAACTTAGGTAAACGTTTAAATAATAAGCATTCAGATCTGCACACGCAGTTATGAAGAGTGACAGGTAATAATGTACTTGTTACACCTGTCCTGCTGTTCGGCTCCCGTGCAGACCGTAGTAGAGGAGCACAGGGCAGACGTTCCCTTCAGTTCACTTTACCCAGCAATGGGTCTGCTGAGATCCACTTTCCAGTCAGAATTCGAGGCCGCCGATTTGTGACAATCTGGTTGTTTTATTATTAGTTTTGCAGGACACAACCGGACCCATTCATCACTTTACTGCGCAGCGCGTGCTCCATCCCTCTCTCTCTCTCTGTACTCGCCCACTCACTCACTGACATCACTTAGCCAACACGTTGCCATTCTCACAAACACATACTGTACACCAGGGGTCACCAACGCGGTGCCCGCGGGCACCAGGTAGCCCGTAAGGACCAGATGAGTAGCCCGCCGGCCTGTTCTAAAAATAGCTCAAATAGCAGCACTTACCAGTGAGCTGCCTCTATTTTTTTAATTTTATTTATTTACTAGCAAGCTGGTCTCGCTTTGCTCGACATTTTTAATTCTAAGAGAGACAAAACTCAAATAGAATTTGAAAATCCAAGAAAATATTTTAAAGACTTGGTCTTCACTTGTTTAAATAAATTCATTAATTTTTTTACTTTGCTTCTTATAACTTTCAGAAAGACAATTTTAGAGAAAAAATACAACCTTGAAAATGATTTTAGGATTTTTAAACACATATACCTTTTTACCTTTTAAATTCCTTCCTCTTCTTTCCTGACAATTTAAATCAATGTTCAAGTACATTTATTTTTTTTATTGTAAAGAATAATAAATCCATTTTAATTGAATTCTTCATTTTAGCTTCTGTTTTTTCGATGAAGAATATTTGTGAAATATTTCTTCAAACTTATTATGATTAAAATTCAAAAAAATTATTCTGGCAAATCTAGAAAATCTGTAGAATCAAATTTAAATCTTATTTCAAAGTCTTTTGAATTTCTTTTAAAATGTTTGTTCTGGAAAATCTAGAAGAAATAATGATTTGTCTTTGTTAGAAATATAGCTTGGTCAAATTTGTTATATATTCTAACAAAGTGTAGATTGGATTTTAACCTATTTAAAACATGTCATCAAAATTCTAAAATTGATCTTAATCAGGTAAAATTACTAATGATGTTCCATAAATTCTTTTTTTTATTTTTTCAAAAAGATTCGAATTAGCTAGTTTTTCTCTTCTTTTTTTCGGTTGAATTTTGAATGTTAAAGAGTCGAAATTGAAGATAAACTATGTTTCAAAATTGAATTGTCATTTTTTTGGTGTTTTTTCCTCTTTTAAACCGTTCAATTAAGTGTAAATATCATTAATTATTAATAATAACAGAGTTAAAGGTAAATTGAGCAAATTGGCTATTTCTGGCAATTTATTTAAGTGTGTATCAAACTGGTAGCCCTTCGCATTAATCAGTACCCAAGAAGTAGCTCTTGGTTTCAAAAAGGTTGGTGACCCCTGCTGTAGACTATTCTCATGAGTTAACTAGCTCCCTTGTTGTGCACATGTATGTACAAAATATGTAGATAAGTAGTTGCGCACACAGCTGCTTGGCTTGATGCCAAATATTAGCGCAGTTAAGACCGCCCAATTAGCGTCAACAAATGCAAGTAAAATGACTGAATTTGGTAACAAATTGCTACAATTTGTGTTTTACCTTTTAACAAATGTGTGTTTTACCTGCTACATGGCTTATATGAGTACATTTATCCATAGTTTTGTTTTTAGTACTTGCTAATAATTGTATTTTTCTTAAAGCACTGGCCAGGAGTGGCAACTATAAATCATGAAGCATTTAATATAATGTCAATAAAGCTTTTTATTATATTATAATCGAATCCTTGATTATGGTAGACTATATGTAATATGGAAAATTGTAAATTGTTCTTTGAGTTTAATGCCCTTTAATTTATATTATAACCTTCTAAAATAGTTTTTTGAGTGCAGTAGGACACATTTGTTTATTGTATTGCAAGATTTTCTGTTAAAATAAAGCTAAAATTTACACTTTTTCGTAGTTCCCTTTATTTGGAAAAATATCGAAAAGTATCCTTATACATTATACAAGGAGACAATGGGGTAAAAATGCAGCGTTCTGATTGGGTGAAAGCAGGGCTAAAACTGAAAGGGGTAAAATGGACCAAAATGTAACAAGCTTGCTTACGCACAAAAACGCCCTTTTTCAAGACTGACGTTGATGTGGAAGTGCACGCTCATGCCGCACGCCAACTTCCTGCTTCATGTACATAGCTACTTTCAATGGGATTTGCATATTTAAAGGGTGGGCGTGGTCCAGGACTGCCATGTCAAGCCAACTCCTGGGATCAATCACGTTGATTGCGATGTGACACAAAAATGGGCCTGAATTTGTTCGCACACTTTAATACATCTGAATCTTTATTGGCCTTTTCTGGATTTGAACGCACGTCCAGTTTTAGTAGGCCACGCTAATTGCACGAGGCCCCTGGAGAGCAGTGAAGCGTACGACGGTACTGCCGACTACAAACTGTAAGTTGCTACGTTTTTCCTACGCTTTGAACCCTGCAGCTTATAAAAACAGCGAGGCTAATTTATGGATTTTTCCTCGCCGACGGCCATAATGCAAACAAAAACAAGCAAATACACTGAATAAGTGTGTTATTGTTTGTGCTAAGGCGCCATCTTTTGGACGAGTTCGCCCACTGCAGGTGCTGCTGATGATGTTGAAAGATTCGGACCTCTGCACAAGACTCGCAAACATCGTGTGCTTGAAGTCCTCCTCGTAGACCAGGGGTGTCTAAACTTTTTCCACTGAGGGCCGCACACTGAAAAATCAAAGCAAGCGGGGGCCATTTATTTTAAAAACCAATACAATATATGTATAAAAAATATACATTTAGGCCTCCACTCAGGCTTGATCCCAGGGACCCCAAAGGGTTTTGGTAAAAAAAATATAAAAAATGTGTCGTTATTCAGTATTATTATTTGTATTATTATTCAAGTTTTAAATCTCTAGATCAGGGGTCACCAACCTTTTTGAAAGCAAGAGCTACTTCTTGGGTACTGATTAATGCGAAGGGCTACCAGTTTGATACACACTTAAATAAATTGCCAGAAATAGCCAATTTGCTCAATTTACCTTTAACTCTGTTATTATTAATAATGAATGATATTTACACTTAATTGAATGGTTTAAAAGAGGAGAAAACATGAAAAAAATTACAATTACATTTTGAAACATAGTTTGTCTTCAATTTCGACTCTTTAAAATTCAAAATTCAACCGAAAAAAAGAAGAGAAAAACTTTAAAAAAAAAAAATTGATGGAACATCATTAGTAATTTTTCCTGATTAAGATTCATTTTAGAATTTTGATGACATGTTTTAAATAGGTTAAAATCCAATCTACACTTTGTTAGAGTATTTAGCAAATTGGACCAAGCGATATTTTTAACAAAGACAAATGACTATATTTTCTAGATTTTCCAGAACAAAAATTTTAAAAAAAATTCAAAAGACTTTGAAATAAGATTTCAATTTGATTCTACAGATTTTCTGGATTTGCCAGAATAATTTTTTTGAATTTTAATCATAATAAGTTTGAAGAAATATTTCACGAATATTCTTCGTCGGAAAAATAGAAGCTAAAATGAAGAATTAAATTAAAATCTATTTATTATTCTTTACAATAATTTTTTTTTTTTTACTTGAACATTGATTTAAATTGTCAGGAAAGAAAAGGAAGGAATTTAAAAGG
>NC_084750.1:2702862-2717862 GCF_033978785.1 Entelurus aequoreus
CATGTTGTTGCTGGCGACATGTTGTTGCTAGCTGTGTGTTTTAGCTACCAACGTATTGTAGCTATTGACGTGTTGTTGCTAGCCATGTGTTGTTGATAGCGGCGTACTGTTGCTAGCTTCGTGTTGTTGCGAGCGACATGTTGTTGCTAGCGACGTGTTGTCGCTAGCGACGTGTTGTAGCTAGCGACGTGTTGTAGCTACCGACGTGTTGTTGCTAGTGACGTGTTGTAGCTACCGACGTGTTGTTGCTAGCGGCGTGTTGTTGCTAGCGATGTGTGGTTGCCTTCTTCGTGCTGTTGCTAGCGGTGTGTTGTTTCTACGGGCGTGTTGTTGCTATCAACATATTGTAGCTATTGACGTGTTGTTTCTACTGAACTGCTGTTGCTATCCACTGCTGTTGCTAGGGACGTGTTGTTGATAGTGGCGTGCTGTTGCTAGTGGCGTGTTGTTGCTAGCGGTGCATTGTTGCTAGCTGTGTGTTGTTGCTAGCTTTGCGTTGTTGCTAGCGACATGTTGTTGCAAGCGACATGTTGTTGCTAGCGGGGCGTTGTTGCTAGCTGTGTGTTTTAGCTACCAACGTATTGTAGCTATTGACGTGTTGTTGCTAGCCACGTGTTGTTGCTAGCAACGTGCTGTTGCTAGCTTTGTGTTGTTGCTAGCGACATGTTGTAGCTACCGACGTGTTGTAGCTACCGACGTGTTATTGCTAGCGGTGTGTAGTTGCTAGCGATGTGTGGTTGCCTGCTTGGTGTTGTTGCTACCAACGTATTGTAGCTACCGACGTGTTGTTGCTAGCTTCGTGTTGTTGCTAGCGACATGTTGTAGCAACCGACGTGTTGTAGCTACCGACGTGTTGTAGCTACCGACGTGTTATTGCTAGCGGTGTGTAGTTGCTAGCGATGTGTGGTTGCCTGCTTGGTGTTGTTGCTACCAACGTATTGTAGCTATTGACGTGTTGTTTCTACTGAAGTGCTGTTGCTAGCGACGTGCTGTTGCTAGCGGCGTGCTGTTGCTAGCGGCGTGCTGTTGCTAGCGGCGTGCTGTTGCTAGCGGCGTGCTGTTGCTAGCTGCGTGTCGTTGCTAGCTGTGTGTTGTTGCAAGCGGCGTGTTGTTGCTATCTGCATGTTGTTGCCTGCTTCGTGCTGTTGCTAACGATGTGTTGTTGCTAGCAGCGTGTTGTTGCTAGCTGCGTGTTGTTGCTAGCTGCGTGTTGTTGCTAACTGCGTGTTGTTGCTAACTGCGTGTTTTTGCTAGCGGTGTGTTGTTGCCTGCTTCGTCCTGTTGCTAACGATGTGTTGTTGCTAGCGGTGTGTTGTTGCCTACTTCGTGTTGTTGCTAGCGGCGTGTTGTTGCTAGCGGCGTGTTGTTGCTAGCGGCGTGTTGTTGCAAGCGGTGTGTTGTTGCTAACTGCGTGTTGTTGCTAACTGCGTGTTGTTGCTAGCGGTGTGTTGTTGCCTGCTTTGTGCTGTTGCTAACGACGTGTTGTTGCTAGCGGTGTGTTGTTGCCTACTTCGTGTTGTTGCTAGCGGCGTGTTGTTGCTAGCGGTGCATTGCTGCTCGCAACGTGTTGTTGCTTGCCTTGCTAGCGATGTCTGCGCCTGGCGTCACCTTGATCTCGCGGTCAGCCTGCAGAGATGATGACATGACTGAGGTTGGATTGTTGGGAGGGAAAAATGGAGAACAAAAGTTTAATTCCGTTGGCCACGATTCTAAAGATTCAATTGCTTTTTTTTTAGCTTTGGTCCTCACATGCGGTCCTCGTAAGGAATACTTAGCTTTTCAAAATCGAAATAAACTGACTTGAGTGTGAACACCACCTGTTGCATTCACTGACACAAAAGTGAATCAATGATGATCAATAATTGAAGAATTTTAATAACAGCCGTGTTTTCAGCACCCAGTCTGGCAGTCTCCTCTCACTGGCACTTTGCCATGGTCTCAATAACACCACACCATGTGTGCTGCATGACAACCATCACTATCATCCAACACTCAGCACTGTTACCTTTGTCAAGGCACATTTTGTCATATAATCACCGATATTATCAGTAGGTGTACCTATTAAAGTGGCCCAGTGAGCGGGGCATAAAATATAGAACAAACAAGAACCTTTTTTGTGTCTTTTTGTCCAAAATTAATATTTGAATTATATTTTGATGAATATGAATTATTGACCTATTTAAGGCTCCAAATATTTCACATCAAATATTGTACTTCGAATTCTTATGGGGGAAAATATTGCATATTTTGCGTGTTTGCTATAAGTTTTATTTGACAAAAAGGGCATAAAAAAATACTAAAAACATATAATCGACGAATAGATCTGAAGTTGATTTAAAGATTTAAGCGTTCAAAGTTTAAAAAAAAAACCCCAACAACTTTATTACTTTTATTATTTGGACCCTTTTGGATCCCTGGTCATTTTAATTTGATTTTTTTTGTTTTCTTTTACTTTTGCTCAAAAATAATACTGAATTAAAATTAATGTTGTTATGAGTTATTGACCTATTTAAGGCTCCAATTGCTTCACATCAAATATTCCACTTTGAAATGTTTAGGGAAAATATCACATTTTCTGTTTTTGCTGTAAAAAAAAAAAAAAAATTGACAAAAAGGGCATAAAACCAACAATAAAAACCCCCATAAAAAATACTAAAAACATATTCTACTCTGAACATTTTGAGGGAAAAAATTTGAAAATTTTGTGTGTGTTGCCATGAAAAATAAACTACATTTTATCTGACAAAAAGGGCATAAAACATTTTTATTTTTATTTTTTAAATACTAAAAACATATAATCAACGAATAGATCTGAAGTTGATTTAGAGATTTAAGCGTTGAAAGTGGAAAAACTTTAAAAACATATTACTTATTTTTAACACTTTTGTGAGTGGGACCCTTTTGGATCCCCAAGAATGTTTGAGCATTTCTTTAACTGTCATTGCCTGAATTTTTTTTATAAATAGATAAAATCAATGTTTTTATGAATTATTGACCTATTTAAGGCTCCAAATGACTTCACATCAAATATTTCACTTTGACAAAAAAGCTTAAAACATAATTTTTTAAAAAACTTTGTATAAACTGATAGATCTGAAGTTGATTTAGAGATTTAAGTGTTGAAAGTGGGAAAAAAAAAAAATATATATATTAAAAAATATATATATATATAAATATATAGTATTTTTAAACACTTTTATGAGAGGGGCCCATTTGGGTCCCTGAGAATTTAAGTGTGATTTTTTTTCTTCTATTCGACTTAAAATTTTATATCTACAGATAGATCTGAAGTTGATCTAGATATTTAAGCGTTAAAAGTGGAAAATATAATAAAAAAGTATGACCCTTTTTTAACACTTTTATAAGTGGGACCCTTTTGGGTCACTGAGAATTTTAGTGTGATCAAATCTTCCACTTTGACATTTTGGGGGGAACATTTTGCATAAAACTAACAAACAAAAAAATAAGAAAAACATAACTGACGAATAGATCCAAAGTTGATCAAGAGATTTAAGCGTTGAAAGTAAATAATTAAGAATGTATAACTTATTTTTAACACTTTTATGAGTGGGACCCTTTCGGATCCCTGAGAATTTTAGTGTGACTTTTTTGTTTTCTTTTAACTGTCATTGCTGAAAAATAATAATGAATTAAAAGCAATGTTGTTATGAGTTATTGACCTATTTAAGGCTTCAGTTACTTCACATCAAATATTCCGCTTTGAAATATTTTGGGGAAAATATTGCGTGTTTTTTCCATAAGTTTTTCTTTGACAAAAAGTGCATAAAAAACATAATCGACGAATAGATCAGAAGTTGATTCAGAGATTTAAGCGTTGAAAGTAAAAAGTAATATGAAAATAAAAAAATGTATGACTTATTTTAAGCACTTTTACGAGTGGGAGGCTTTTGGATCCCCAAAAATAAAAAATAAATAAAAAAATCAATGTCTTTATGAATTATTGACCTATTTAAGGTTCAAAATGCATCACATCAAATATTCCACTTTGACTTTTTGGGGCAAATTAACAAAGAGGGCATAAAGCATAAAATAATGAAAACTGAATATCAATAGAACTGAAGTTGATCTAGAAATTTAAGCGTTGAAAGTGGGAAAAAAAAAGATTTATGACTTTATTTTTTAACACTTTTATGAGTGGGACCCTTTTGGATCCCTGAGAATTTTAGTGTGATTTTTTTTTTCTGTTTTTAAACAGCCATTGCTCAAATAATAATAATAATAATTCAAAATCTATGTTGTTCTGAATTATTGACCTATCAAAGGTTCCAATTACTTCACATCAAATATTCCATGATGAGATATTTTTGGGATCGTATTGCATATTTTGTGTTTTTCCATATCTTGGACAAAAAGGACATAAAAAAAAAAATCTAATGAAAACTTACAATGGGCAGATATATCTAAAGTTGATCTAGAGATTTAGGCGTTGAAAATGAAAACAATTTAATAATATATGACTTATTTTTAACACTTTTATGATTGGGACCCTTATGGGTCACTGAGAATTTTTAATGGGATTTTTTATAAACTGTCATTGCTCAAAATCAATGTTGACCTATTTATTGAAGGCTCAAATAACTACACATCTAATATTCCACTTTGAGATTTATGGGGGGGGGGGAATATTATAAAAACAGGGTTTTCTTTAAAAAAAAAAAAAAGGCATACAAAATTAAAAATGTTTAAAACTTTATAGCAACAGATATAACTGAAATTATTTAAAGATTTAAGTGTTGAAAAATAAAATTAATATATTACTTATTTTTAGCATTTTTATGACCCCTTCTGGGTCCCCGGGACCAAACTTGAGGGGAGCCCCAAAGGTAAAAAAACGAACTATTGGTATTGGTTTTGAAAATAACAAATATCAAAAATGGCCCCTTCGTGCTTTGATTTTTCAGTGTTGGGCCGCCAGTGGCAAAAAAATTGGACACCCCTGTTCTAGAGGAATCCTACTAATTAACCCTACTAATAAATCCGACTAATAAATCCTGCTAGTAATCCTACTAATTAAATCCTACTAATAAATCCTGCTAATAATCCTACTAACAAATCCTGCTAATAAATCCTACTTATTATTCTAATAACGTACACTATTAGTCCCATAAAATAAAATCCTGCCTTTGCAAACGTAAACTGATATTATTTCCACAATTGACTCCTGCCATTCACTACTTTTTCTGATCTTTATCATTGGGACACTTGATTAGGCACCCCCGCACCATCCAATCAGACCCAAAACAATATTCTTTGTTCATGAATACATTCCTCTATAATAATGCCAATACTTCGCATTATTATATTTTGTCTGGTATATTTTTTTAATTAGATTAGGTTTGCAACTATTTGTATAATTTTTTTAAATTAAATGTGTAATCAACCAGATTTGATGTGTACTTTTTTTATTTTATTTTTTTATGAGATGTGTACCTTATTTCATTTAATTGGATGTATAATTACATCCATTAGATGTGTACCTATTTTTGTTATTTATTTTATTAAATGTGTAATTGATTAGATTAGATGTCTACTTTTATTTACTATGTTTTATTTAATTAGATGTGTAATTATATAAATTAGATTTCTACCTATATTAATGAGTTACCTATATTTACTATTTTTTATTTACTTATATGTGTAAATAATTAGATTAGATGTGTACCTATTTTTATTTATTTTATTGAATGTGTATTTGATTAGATTAGATGTGTACCTATTTTTTTTTTTAATTAGATGTGTAAGCAATTAAATTAGATGTCTACCTATTTTACTGTGTATTTAGATGTGTGCCTATTTTTTTAATTTTTATTTATTTAATTAGATGTGTATCTATATTTTATTTAATTAGCTATGTAATTAAATTAGATTTATACCTATTAATACTATTTTTTATTAAATTAGATGTGTAATTGATTAGGTGAGATGTGTACCTAATGAAGAGGCCGGTGTGGAATTTTCTTTTGGTTGTTTCACTCAAACGCTGAAGATTTCTGAACCTAAAGTCAGACATTGACTGATGGTGATGGTGATGATGATGATGATGACGATGGGCACACCTGCACAAGCCTAGGTCATGAGGGTGACTTCATTTAGCAATCACAATAGTAAACATGTCACGGAATTATATCCGTCAAATATCATCTTAGGTGTTTTTTTCATCAGGGATGTATTTGAATTTGACTGACAAACCTCACGCCGGTTTGATTGATGGATGGTCACATGGTGCACTCAATGAACAAAACGTCAAATGTCGGCCAAATAATGTGCAAGATGGATGCATGGAGGGAAACCAAAAACAAAGATGGACACTTACCTTCAGTGATTTAGGCACCTGGGGTCATCCTCCACATGTCGCCCGCACGCACAGAAAGAGCACTTTTTAGTGCACAAAGAGCTCTCTAAAAAAACAAGAAAATACATTATTTATGTATAAATTTCAAGTTGCAACGATGATTGGAGGAGTGGGCCCCAAGCGGCTGAGGAGTCCGCTCGGCCCCGGCGGAGCGCAGTGACAGAAATATCATTTTGTAGGCATGTTTTATCACGACTGACTGACAGCCCCCGAGCACACAGGTGGAGGCGAAATAGAAGTAAACGTGACGTCACCAGCCCCCATAATAAAGCATTTCTGTGCTCAGGCCCCGCCCACCACATGTTGCTCCCATTTATATTTTTCAATTTTCTTCCTTTCTTTTTGCTTCACTCTCGTCCACTTTTCCCCCCTGCTCACGCTGTGTGCGCACGTGGGTGTGTGTGTGTGTGTGTGTGTGTGTGTGTGTGTGTGTGTGTGTGTGTGTGTGTGTGTGTGTGTGTGTGTGTGTGTGTGTGTGTGTGTGTGTGTGTGTGTGTGTGTGTGTGTGTGTGTGTGTGTGTGTGTGTGTGTGTGTGTGTGTGCGCGCGCTATATCTGGTCCTTTCATTCTATAAAGCTCGTTTCAACAGAAACCACTCACTAAAAACACTCAAAAAGAAAGAGAAAGTAAAGAAGTTGACAATTCATTAGGTCCACCTGCACAATTTATAGCCGTGCTTCCCAAACTTTTTCCAGCAAGTACCACCATAATGACCGGCGTTACAATACTGTAGCGTAGCAGGCCTAAGTATTCTTTAAAAACAAGGCAGAGCTTTTATTTAATAAGTATATTTTATACTTTTGGGCACTGTAACATTACACACAGTTTGAACAGTAACACTGTTTGAATATAGGACAATAAAACACTTTACTTAAATAACGAAACATAAGAAATTAATTGCACATAATTAAGTGATTCTTTGGCGTACCACAAGATGGAGCTTGCGTACCGCAGTTTGGGGAATAACTGATCTAATAGTTCTATTGAACCATCATTTTTAATTACCGCCTACAGCAGGCGTGTCCAAACTGCGGCCTACGCTTAGTTTGGCCAAAGAGACGTCACAAGCTTAATAAGGAATCTGGCCCGCGGGGCACTATTAGCAAAATTTCAAATAAGCTGAAAATTTGCTGCCGTTTTGTTGACAATGTTAGTAAATAAGGTAAGAAACCATGAAATTTACTTTGCAGTGTTTACAGCACAGCATTTTTTGTATGTGACCCAATCCGAACAACGCTTCCCACTCATGGCGCAACTAAGCCAACACAAAAAGTCAACACACATGGTCACACGTAACACAACCTGCTCATTGAACTTCGTGGATTGCTACACATAATTTAAAATTGCATCCATTTAAAACCACTACAATGCATGAGGGGAAAAATGCGAAACACTGTCTAAACTTGTCCATGTTTGGCGCATTTTAGCTGCTTGATATTTCTGACTGATTACAAAACTTTAAGGAGGTCACGGAAGTAAACAAGGTAGGAGTCGAACTTTCACATGTTTATAATATCCAATTATATATCAAAAATATTATTAGAATATATATATATATATATTAGAGATGCGCGGATAGGCAATTATTTCATCCGCAACCGCATCACAAAAGTCGTCATCCACCCGCCATCCACCCGAACTAACATTTTATCAAAACCACAACCGCCCGCCACCCACCCGTTGTTATATATCTAATATAGACGATGCAAGGCATTAATATCTCTTGCGTGGCATTTATAGCTCTTGGCCACGCATTAGAGCAGGGGTGGGCAATTAATTTTTACCGGGGGCCGCATGAGCAACCCGAGCACTGCTGGAGGGCCACATCGACAATATTTCAATTAAATTTTGCTTAATATTATTTTTGATATATACCGTAAGATAAATAATAATAATAATAATAATTAATTATAAGTAATATTTCTACATAGTGTGTGTAACAGCATTCCATGACTAATATAAATAAATTAACATTAATAATAAATGACAGTAAAATAAGCACACGTATGACTGAGGAGTCATAGTGTAACTTTGTGTGGTGTTTGAGTTGTCCGACTTTTTGTGTGGCCATAAACGCACCAGTGGTTTAGTGCTATGCGTGTTGGTGACAGATGACAAGTTGGTTTTGGCCTGGTTTCTACGGCAGAAAATGACTAGTTTTTCGAGATAGAAGTTTTTTACTCATATTTTTGGTGTAGTTATGGCCGAATATAAACAGTTTTGTTCAATAAAGTGATCGATATAATTCCTGTCCTCGAAGCTTCTCGATAGACGTTACAATAATTGAACGGTGTTGACGAACATCGTTAGGGTCGCTTGTTGTCACTGTCACTCAAAGTTGCATTGCAAAATTACATAGAATAAATATGTTTATTTTGTTTAGAATTCAGATGGGATTTGATTTGGTGCGCGGCATATATTTGCTGCGCGCAGCGGACGCTTGAGCAGTGCGCAATTGCGCAGGCACGCACCTTAGAGGGAACGTTGCTTGGCAGTCCATGTCTTGTTGGAAACACGCCATTCTTCATCAACTTTTCTCTTTTTAGCGTCTCGGGTGTAAAGCGTGCATCACTTGTCGCTGCATGTGCACCTTCACTCGCAGGTTACACACGGACACACGCCCATAAATAATACTTTTCAAAATAAAAGCAGCACAGTTGTATTGCGCGCACGACATAGATGTTTTTTCAACTTTATTTTGTAATTAATGATTGCAGCTGTTCACATTCACTCACAATCACGCACACGCATACGTCCACACGGAAGTAATACAAATAACGATTTTCAAAACAAAAGCAGCACCGTTGTATTGCACACTCGACATAGATACTTTTTAAAATGTATTTTGTAATATATAATTGCCCTCACGCGGGCCGGACAGGGACGCACAAAGGGCCGGATGCGGCCCACGGGCCGCAGAATGCCCAGGTCTGCATTAGAGGCTAAGAGATATTAATGCGTGATAATATTATTTATCATTATTATAATATTATTGTCATTTACATTAAGAAAGTGTTGACTATTATTATTTTTTTTACCTGGTCTTTAGTATTCCCACGTTTGCTGCCGGCGATGCCATCTTTTTATTTTTTTCTTCTTCTTCTGTTGTGTTGTGTTGTGTTGTGGTTTGCTGTGTCACGCCAAATTTCTTCCCCCTACAACCCCCCCCCCCCCCCCCCCCCACACACATTTACTTCCGTGGTCATGTTTCCTCTTACGTCATTGACAGCCATCGATAGCACTTCGGCTTTGACTGCCCGTCGCTGGAAGGATACTTCGTCTTTGACAGCTACTGGAATCTGAAGAAATCGATTATTGTTTTTTTTTTTGTACAGGCGCGAAACAGGACAGTCGCGTGCCGGTTAAGGACCCCCGGCAACTTTGTGACTTTATTGGACGCAGCCCGGAAGTAAATGGGGGGGGGTTTGTAGGGGGGAAGAAATTTGGCGTGACAGCTGCAGCAGTGCCTAATGAATAATTGCCTGTTTCAAAGAGTGCTGCTCGTTTTTTCGTATGTGGGTAACAACATTTAACTATGTATATATATTTCCGAATTGGTTCAACCGCCACCCCGCCCGAATCTATTCAAAATCCGCGGAGTTTGCGGTTGTGTCCGCAAACCGTGCATCTCTAATATATATATATATATATATATATATATATATATATATATATATATATATATATATATATATATATATATATATATATATATATATATATATATATATATATATATATATATATATTAGGGCTGCAACTAACGATTAATTTGATAATCGATTAATCTGTCGATTATTGCTTCGATTAATCGATTAATGATCGGATAAAAGAGACAAACTACATTTCTATCCTTTCCAGTATTTTATTGAAAAAAAACAGCATACTGGCTTCATGTTCTTTCAACTTGCCAAATAAAACAAGGAAAATGTTACAAAAATGCACACTTTTGACGCCCCTGCTATAGATAATAAAAAATTAAATCTGATAAATCTATCGATAAATCTATCGATAAAAAGCAGAGCCTAACGACCCATGCACGTTTATCACAACTCTCTCGCTCTCTCTGTCTCTCCCCCTCCCTCACGAATGCTGCTGTGCACTAGGGATGTCCCGATCCAGGTTTTTGCACTTCCGATCCGATACCGATGTTGTTTTTGCACTTCCGATCCGATACCGATACTGGCCGATACTGGCCTATCCGAGCATGTATTAAAGTTTAAAGTTATTAGCCTACTTAGTTGTCAGATTCATGTTGAAAAGGGTTTTAGTACTCTTGATAACAACTAGCCAGCTGAATTAGGTGAGTTTGAATAATACACAATGGTTGGTAACAAGAAACTTACCTGTTTATTCAAGGATAAACACAAAATAGACAAAATTATACATGACAAACAGAAATGGCATCATTGAACTAGGGCTGGGTGATATGGCCTTTTTTTAATATCGTGATATTTTAAGGCCATATCGCAATACACGATATATATCTGGATATTTTGCCTTAGCCTTGAATTAACACTTGATGCATATAATCACAGCAGTATGATGATTCTATGTGTCTACATTAAAACATTCTTATTCATACTGCATTAATATATGCTACTTTTAAACTTTCATGCAGAGAAGGAAATCACAACTAAAAAAATCAAAATTTTTTTCGTACGGTGTTGATCTGGAAATGTTTGCCTCGGCATTTTGATGGTGTGGGCGTGTGGCACCGAACGGAGATGTTGACATGCGGAGTAAGCACTCTTCATTCTCTAGCAGGTGACTTTTCAAATGATGCTACATATTAGCAGTAATGCTACTTTTTATAGCAATTCTTTTGCCCCACACTTGACAAATTACGGTTGTCTGTTCGACTATTCCCACTTGAAGCCAAACCACCGCCAGACGATGGACCCCCTGCTGTTTTTCCTGGGGATTAATTAATTCTTCCTTCATTATTACCGCTCACACGGCTACGCTAGCATCACAGCTAACGTTAGCCATGCTGCTACCTCTCTGCTGGGAGAGTACGTATACGTATGTGACGTATATGACGTATGACGTGACAGTATGTGACGTGTGTAAGAAGGTGCACTTGCTGTCTGTGAGAAGCAGACACAAGAAGGAGTGTGAAGAGCCTGTCGTGTAATGCCAGCAGCTAAAAGCAACTGTGTGAGAACGTATACTCGAATTTTACGATATAGTCATTTTCTATATCGCACAGAGACAGCTGACATTTTTACCGGTAACTTTTAATTCACATGGCTGTCTTAACGGTTAGGACACAGACCTGTGGATGTGTTGAAGGTGTGCTGGAAAATGCAGAACGGAAATTAGGGAGCAGCAGAAAAGTGGAATGTATTATTTGAATCGGTGCGTTGGAAAAGATGGATCGAAATTAAAAAAAAAATTGGATCTGGATCGGCATTTTCCCATGCCTTGCCGATACGCATTTTTTGGCAAATATCGGCGGCCGATCCGATCTAAATATCGGATCGGGACATCCCTACTGCGCACACAAATTTGTTTTGTTCTTAACCTTCTTAACCCTGAACGTACATTGAAAATACACGCAACTCACATGCATTTTGACTATTTTTTACACAACGTGCAGTACGCTACTTAATATGTCCGTTTGGAAACTCGTTCGGTACACCTCCACACCGAACCGAAACCCCCGTACCGAAACGGTTCGATACAAATACACGTACCGTTACACCCTTATTATTTTGATTATTGTTTCTCAGCTGTTTGTAAATGTTGCAGTTTATAAATAAAGGTTAAAAAAAAAAATGTCGCCTCAGCGCATGCATAGATCCAACGAATCGATGACTAAATTAATCGCCAACTATTTTTATAATCGATTTTAATATATATATATATATATACACAGGACTGTCTCAGAAAATTAGAATATCGTGATAAAGTCCTTTATTTTCTGTAATGCAATTTTTAAAAATTAAAAAATGTCATACATTCTGGATTCATTACACATCAACTGAAATATTGCAAGTCTTTTATTATTTTAATATTGCTGATTATGGCATACAGCTTAAGAAAACTAAAAAAATCGTATCTCAAAAAATTTGAATATTTCCTCAGACCAAGTAAAAAAAAAAGATTTATAACAGCAAAACAAAATCAAACATTTGAAAATGTCAATTAATGCACTCAGTACTTGGTTGGGAATCCTTTTGCACTGATTACTGCATCAATGCGGCGTGGCATGGAGGCAATCGGCCTGTGGCATTGCTGAGGTGTTATGGATGCCCAGGATGCTTCAATAGCGGCCTTTAGCTCATTTGCATTATTGGGTCTGGTGTCTTTCAGCTTCTTCTTCACAATACCCCACAAATTCTCTATGGGGTTCAGGTCAGGGGAGTTGGCAGGCCAATCGAGGACAGTAACGCCATGGTCAGTACACCAGTTACTGGTGGTTTTGGCACTGTGGGCAGGTACCAGATCATGCTGGAAAATGAAATCATCATCTCCATAGAGCTTTTCAACAGATGGAAGCATGTAGTGCTCTAAAATCTCTAGAAGCGTCTGACTTGGGCTATGGAAAAGAAGCACTGGACAGTTGCAGAGTGGTCCAGAGTCCTGTTTTCAGACGAAAGCAAGTTTTGTATTTCATTTGGAAGTCAAGGCGCTAGAATCTGGAGGAAGGCTGGAGAGAAGCATAATCCAAGTTGCTTGAAATCCAGTGTGAAGTTCCCACATTCAGCAATGGTTTGGGGAGCCATGTCAGCTGCTGGTGTTGGTCCACTGTGTTTCATCAAGTCCAGAGTCAATGCAGCTGTGTACCAAGAGATTTTAGAGCACTACATGTTTCCATCTGTTGAAAAGCTCTATGGAGATGATGATTTCATTTTCCAGCATGATCTGGGCCCTGCCACCAGTAACTGGTGTACTGACCATGGCATTACTGTCCTCGATTGGCCTGCCAACTCCCCTGACCTGAACCCCATAGAGAATTTGTGGGGTATTGTGAAGAAGAAGCTGAAAGACACCAGACCCAATAATGCAAATGAGCTAAAGGCCGCTATTGAAGCATCCTGGGCATCCATTAACACCTCAGCAATGCCACAGGCTGATTGCCTCCATGCCACGCCGCATTAATGCAGTAATCCGTGCAAAAGGATTCCCAACCAAGTACTGAGTGCATTAATTGACATTTTCAAATGTTTGATTTTGTTTTGCTGTTATAAATCTTTTTTTTTAACTTGGTCTGAGAAAATATTCAAATTTTTTGAGATACGATTTTTGAGTTTTCTTAAGCTGTATGCCATAATCAGCAATATTAAAATAATAAAAGGCTTGCAATATTTCAGTTGATGTGTAATGAATCCAGAATGTATGACATTTTTGTTTTTTTAATTGCAGTACAGAAAATAAAGGACTTTATTACAATATTCTAATTTTCTGAGACAGTCCTGTGTGTGTGTGTGTGTGTGTGTGTGTGTGTGTGTGTGTGTGTGTGTGTGTGTGTGTGTGTGTGTGTGTGTGTGTGTGTGTGTGTGTGTGTGTGTGTGTGTGTGTGTGTGTGTGTGTGTGTGTGTGTGTGTGTGTGTGTGTGTGTGTGTGTGTGTGTGTATATATATATATATATCAGTGGCGTGCGGTGAGGTTAATGTCTGGTGAGCCACTGCATCATCACAGTCAGATTTACAAACATATGAACCCTAAATAGTATCTTATTCACCATGTGATTGGCAGCAGTTAACGGGTTATGTTTAAAAGCTCATACCAGCATTCTTCCCTGCTTGGCACTCAGCATCAAGGGTTGGACTTGGGGGTTAAGTCACCAAATATTATTCCCGGGCGCGGCGCCGCTGCTGCCCACTGCTCCCCTCACCTCCCAGGGGGTGAACAAGGGGATGGGTCAAATGCAGAGGACAAATTTCACCACACCTAGTGTGTGTGTGACAATCATTGGTACTTTAACTTAACTTTAACTTTACACTTACAAACTGTAGCACACAAAAAAGCACATTTAATAAAAAAAACGTTATTATGGTCTTACCTTTCCTTATAAGTGCGGGAACAGTGGTGTTCGTGTTGGAAGAGTTGTGAATGAATGAAATATGAAATCCGTGCTGCAGTCTGCAGGTGTACCTAATGTTGTGTCCCTGCGGTCGTTCGCGGCTTCCCAGCGCGAGCATTGTTGTTTTTGCACTTTTTGGCTTCTTGTTAAGTGACTTTTTTTGGGTGGATTCGTACTTGCACGTGGAGGGTTTGGGTGTGGGCTTTGGTTGGTGTGACCGCGGCGCTCCCGTCGGGCGGTGCATTCTGCGGCGGAGGTGCTTGGCACCAGGAGGCGGGGTTATGAGACGAGCCTCTCACAGTGCGTCTTCGCAGCAGATTTATGATCGCTCAGCACAAGAAATACGTTACACACATAAAGTTGTTGACAAAATACACTGTACATTATATACCTCAGCTAACTATACTATGGAAATGTATAATATAATTCATATAGCAATACAGTCTCACTGCACAGCAGGCCAGCAGTTAGCCGAGTCATTGCGCACAATCCATGTTGAGGCACAAATCAGTGACGTGCCTCAACTGGCTGCTGATCACCGCACCGTCTCTTCTCAGTATTTGAACGGCAAATGTGAAAATAAAAATAAAAATTA